>NW_009922114.1:0-3015 GCF_000696875.1 Nestor notabilis
GCTTGGTGTCGTCATCAAACTTGCTGAGGGTTCACCCAATCCCACTGTTCATGTCACCGACAAAGACGTTGAACAACACAGGTCCCAGCACCAATCCCTGAGGGACACCACTCGTTACTGGTCTCCAACTGGACATCGAGTCTTTTACTGCAAGTCTTTGCTGCGGCCATCCAGCCAGTTCTTTATCCATTGAGTGGTCCACCCATCAAATTGATGTCTCTCCAATTTAGAGACAAGGATGTTGTGCGGGACAGTGTTGAATGCTTTGCGCAAGGCCAGGTAGATGACGTCAACTGCTCTGATGCTGTCCATCGGTTCCGTAGCCCCATCATAGAGGGCCACCAAATTGGTCAGGCAGGATTTCCCCTTAGTGAAACCATGTTGGCTGTCACCAACCACCTTGCTGTTTTTCATATGCCTCAGCATTCTTTCCAGGAGAATCTGCTCCAAGCGTTTGCCAGGCACAGAGGTGAGACTGACTGGTCTGTAGTTTCCCGGGTCTTCCACTTTCCCCTTCTTGAAAATGGGGGTTACATTTCCCTTCTTCCAGTCACCAGGAACTTCACCTGACTACCATGATTTTTCAAATATGGTGGACAGTGTCCAAGCAACTTCATTCTCCAGCTCCTTCAGGACCCACAGGTGGGATTTCATCAGGTCACATGCACTTGTGCACGTTCAGGTTCTTAAGATGGTCTCAAACCTGATCCTCTCCTACAGTGGGCCTAAGGTCCACCTATAATTTATGGGTAAGATGTTTTCAGTACAGTTGCATGTGTTTGTTTCATTTTTAAAACTTAACAAAAAATAATCCATTTCAAAAGTGAAATTTCTTATGCAATACCCATCTTTCTCCTGAGACCAAGCACTGAAAGTGCCAGCATGCAATTCCTAACATGTACACCATTTTCTGGTTTAGTTTTATCAAAATTTCTTGCTTTCTAATCTGTCTTTAAATTAACTTTTTGCCTGTGAGGAATCTCAAACCAAAATCACTAAGAATAATATGAAGTAATTTGTGGCTTGACAGCGTTTGAGAAAATAATAATGCTATCATAAGAAATAATGATAGTTCTTTGTCTTTAATTTATTTCTTCTTTTCCAGTTTGCTTTGGAGATGTACTTATATACAGGTACCACTCCAGAAATACTCTAAGTGGTGGACATGGCAACCATTTAAGGCATGCAAAACTCAACAGGAATTCTCAGTGGGAATTCAGAATAGGTTTGCAATTCAAATGACAGATATATTTACATTGGCAGAATGTAATTTCAGTCTGGAATTTGGCCAAGATCAGGGTCATGCTATTATTCTTACAAAAAGAGTCTTGGGATTTTTAATCATCTCAAGCAGTTGGGAGCTTGGTTTTGTTCCTGAATTAAATTTAAGCACTTCCCACTGGACCCTGAGACAATGCTGAGGCACCTGTTCAATAAAGGTTCAGGCGAACAAGCATGTCACCTGATTCTAACACTACCTTCACTTTCTGAATTTTCATGCCTGATGCCATTTCCTGTCCAAGTCATTACCAGGTGTGATCATGCTCTGTGTATAAGTTCTGATGACAGCAGCTCAGCATATCTGCAAGCAGAGGAAGCCCATGCTGCTGATGATTTCTCTGTCTTCCTCACCTAACTAAACCTTTCTTTCCGACTGAGAAAATGTTATTAGCAAGAGTCTCAAAAAAACCTCTAGACTTCCAGTTCGGCTAGTCAGTACTAGCATAAACAAAGCAGCAATGCAGTCAGGCACAGCAGAAATAAGCAAGCACATGCAGTTTGATCCTGACAAATAGCACAGAGTATTTTAGGGCAAGGAATAAAAAGCAGAAGTATTTGTCAAAAACTAGGATCTTCAGCATACTGAACAAGAGCCCTTTTTGTAGCAATATGAGGTGAGGTTCCCCAGCCATCAGCCCAATGTGCAGCCATGTGATGAAGGGAAACAAAAGGGTGGGTTGTGTTGCTGGAGTAATACATTCTTCGTAAAAGCAAGGTTAAATCCAGAACATCTTTTGGGGAAAGGCACATATAGAGACAACTGTTCTCCTTCAAGCTTTTCGCCTTTATTAAAACCTTCACTTTTGTCTGATCCATTCTTTCTGGCAAGGCTGGAGGTCAGCCCATAGCTAATACCTAGCTTCATCTCCGCTGCTAGCCATTGAGAAACACCTAGATTTTGGGGGGTCCTCTGCTCAGCCTGCATGGTACTGGAGGAGGGGTAAAGAACATTTTAATCAGTTTTTAAAATGCATTCAACTAAACTGGTTTCAAAGTCAGCCTAATTCTGTGCCCTGCAGTAAAGCTTTGAAGAAGGGGTTTGTGGTGGTGGAAAGAAAAGTGATTGCTGGTACTTCTTAACTTAGTTATATAGCTAATTATAGTTATGTAGTTATATAGCTATTATAGTTATATAGTTATATAGCTATTAGTTATAGTCACATCAGTGACTGAAGAGGCAGTCTGCCTTCATCTGTAGTGTGGGGCAGGAAATTCTTCATCTGATCGAAACTTAAAGGAAACAGGAATACATAGTAAGGGAGAATGGTTGAAGAGATTCTTCTCAGGAGTCAAGATGTAGCAAATTCACCAAGTGAGATCTCATGAGAGCAGAGTAGAGGGGGAGGATCACCTCCTTTGACCTGCTGGTCACGCTTCTTTTGATGCAGCCCAGGATACAGTTGGTTTCTGGGCTGCAAGTGCACACTGAAGCCGGCTCATCCCAAGCTTCTCATCAACCACCACCCCCAAGTCCTTCTCCACAGGGCTGCTCTGAATCTCTTCTCTGCCCAGCCTGTAGCTGTGCCTGGGGTTGTGCCAACCCAGGTGTAGGACCTTGCACTTGGCTTGGTTAAACTTCGTGAGGTTGGCATCGGCCCCCCTCTCAAGTGTGTCCAGGTCCCTCTGGATGGCATCCCTTCCCTCCAGTGTATCAACCAAACCACACAGCTTGGTGTCATCATCAAACTTGCTGAGGGTTCACCCAATCTCACTGTCCATGTCACCAACAAAGAC
>NW_009922115.1:0-39769 GCF_000696875.1 Nestor notabilis
GTTCAGAGCTGCGCCTGGGGAGGTTTAGAGCAGACCTGAGGAAGCATTTCTTTACCTAGAGGGTGGCCAAAAACTGGAACAGGCTTCCTAGAGAGGTGACCAATGCCCTATGCCCATCAGTGTTTCAGAGGCATCTGGACAACACCCTTAATAACATGCTTTTGCTTTTGGCCAACCCTGAAGTGGTGGACTTGATGATTGCTGTAGGTCTCTCCCAACTTCCAGGTTTTTTCTCCCTACTTCCTTCTTTCCGTAACAGGACATGCTGAGGAAATACTGGGTGACATTTCTTCCCAGCCCTGCACTAGCGGAAGGGATTGGCTGGATATCATGTCCCATCACATAGTTTAGCGTGTGGTGTCCCTGCTCATGGCAGGGGGGGTGGTACTAGATGATCTTTGGGTCCTTTCCAACCCTAACTATTCTATGGTTCTATGATTTTATGTCTTGAATTCTGATTGGCAGTATGTTGGTTGCAGGATATGTGAGCTCTATAGAACTCCCCTTTGTTCTGCTCCAGTCCCAAGCCAGGGCTTCATAGTCAGGGAGAGAGGGGGACTTTGCACACCCAGGCCATCTTCTGACAGGTAGTCAGGACTAGAAGGTTGTCTGTATTTGGCAAGCATTCCTGGGTCCCTCTTTTTAGGTGTGGCTTTTGAGTCTAGTGATATTTGAACACTTGGGTGCCTGTGAGGTTGCTGCTGTGAAAGAGTGGGGATAGTATATGGGCTAGTGTATTTTTTATACCCTTTGTTTTGTGCTGAAACAGACACACAAATTCAGGGATGCTCTTAAAAGATGTTCACTTCGCTATGTCTTGTAAACACTGTGCCATTTGTGAAATGACCGCAGAACCTGGCAGCCAGGTTATTGCTGACAAGCAGAGCTACAAGAATATGTAACAAAAGCATCTTCAGGGTTTTTTTTAGAATCACAGAAACTAGGGATGAAAGGGCACAAACAGTACATAGTGTGTTCTGTGTACAGCGTCTATGTCAATTTGCTCTAGGTATCGGGTTTCTTTTGTGTCCTGTTGTGGGTATGTTTGAAAACACATTGGAGACAAAATTCAGGGCCTCTGAGAAGGCTTTTCAATAATGTTAAAATTGCAACTTCCCAGTAAATTACCAGACTCTTACTAGGGTAAAACATGGACCACTTCCCCCCCCTCTCCCCCCAAAGGGTAAAGTACTGTTCTTAAGCTCTTCAAACTGTAGGTCTGCTCTGGGACGGACCACTTTTCACCTCTTCACTTTCTAGCTGTTACCAGCCTTATTCTATCTGTAACATGTTCTGTATATTTATGTGCACCTCTGGCTGTGCCCTCTATATTTTGGACTGATGTGGGCCTTGGGTAAATGCAGTAACAAAGAAATTTAGCCTTGATAGTTTCTAAAGTTCACCTGCCACGCTAACTTCTATGGCTGGAGGAGTTTATATTTCTCCGAATGCATTTGCAGTTTGAAACAATCTTCCCGGTTGGATTTTATTGACTTTAGATGCTTTTTAAAGTATTTACTTTGTTGTTTTCTTTCAGGGGAGGGTCTGATTTTGGATTGGGGAGATTAGGATGACGTTTAAAATCAGAAACATTTCATGCAGACCAGTTCTTTAATGCTAGTAGGCACCTGTCTTTTAGAAAGCCTTGTGTTAGCTTCTCTTCTTCTGCAGATATGGACAGAAGACAGTAGAAAGATGGTGCCTTTTTCTCCAGGGTAGCTGCTGTGGCACTACTGTTATAGAAGGTTTATGAGATGTGTCACCTCAGTTGTGAGACTGTTCAAACTTCAGTAGTTTCTTGTGTGGATTTTTCTTCTTTCATAATTCAAACCACAAGAGGGCGCTGAGTATTTTTGGGTTGTCTCTAAGTAAGGCTAGCATTTAAGGATGCTAATTCACTAAGTAGCTGTACTCCGAGACACTTTTAGATATGGTATTTCTATCCAGACGTTTCATAAAATGAAATAATTTACATGTTTTAAGGGTTAAGAGACTGACTGGGGTCATTCCAATCTATAGAAAGAATGTTTGTAACTTACTTTAAAACCTCAAACTTACAGATTTGTGTGCTTTATCATCTGTGGCAAGTAAGCCGTGTTCCCCCAGCACTCACTGTACTCTGGGAACAACTGAGTGCTCCCATATTCACGAGAGAAGGTAAAATGTAACATGTGCATGCAAACCCCATGCACTTGCAAGACCTTTCCTTCTCCTAACGCATTCTTTACCGAGGTCGTCTTTAACCTGAAGCGTTGCAAGTGCGCACAGGAGTCACAGGGGGGCACCTGAGGACTGCCGCAGTGTGTGATAGTGAGCAATGGGGTCATTGCTGGGGTTTTGACTTTTTGCTTTCTGAAACTGCGACACGTCAACGACCTCGCTGATTCCATCTGCTGCAGTGATGGGGTCCAGCAGGTGGCAAGTACAGCTACGCTTCATTACCCCTTCATATTACTTAGGTCTTCTAAGTTGTTCTCTGGAAGCACAGGCAGTAGTTTGGGGTTGCTAGAGGCCTCTGGAATGAAGGCAGAAATTCTCCCAGCTAAGGCTCCCAGCTAAGGCTCATGCTCTGTCATCTGGGAGAGAACTCAGTAACCCTGAAGTATGCTTCTGTAGGGACATGATACCCAGTGGCCTGCTACAGCTACTTTAGTAGCTGCATTTGGTCAGTTTGTTTCACACTGTAATCTGATTAATATTTACCATAAAATAAGTTTGTGTAAAAACATGTCAGAAATGATTCAGACTCCTGTGAAAGGGGGAGAGGTGAAATCCTCTATGAGTAATAACTTACGAAAGATTGTTTTCTCACATAAACTAAAAGATAACAGTTAACGTATATGTCTGAAGTGGCAGTGGGCAGGTGGGGATGCAATGTTATACACCCAGGCTTCTGTGGTTTGCTTTTAACCTTGCTTTTTAATTTACCTGCAGTTAAGCAGTGCGAGGAAACTGAAGGTTTGCTTCATTTTCGTGACAACTGTTAATCAAAGCAAACGTCTTGTTTGCTCCTCTGCAAGAAGATAGAACACTTGGATTTGATATTCGTTGTGATTTTCATGTACTTGCATTATATTCCACATGACACGGACTAGGCTTGTAAACACTGGAGTTTCCTTCTTTGAAATACTTAGGTGTCCAACTTGAAACATTTTGGGTTTGATCAAGGGTCTCTTATCTTGCATATTTATCTGACAACCCTTATCTTCGTTGGTGCTTTTGCCTCATTAGCCAAGGAGATACTACTGCAACTTTATCCCCATTTGGGGAATTTAACCGCTGAAAAAGTGAAACTAATTTGTGCAAGATAACGCAGAAAGCTTGAGGTGGGGCAAGCAACAGTCCACTGTCTGAGAATAATAGACCATTTGAATATCCTCCGACTCTTTAACATTTGGTCTGTAAGCACTGCTAAGTGGGGTACGTAATACTCCGCAAGCCAGAGCTTTTCAAGATTATTTAATGAATTCATATCGCTTGAAGTTGACACTGAAACTTATGATCAGTCAGGTTCCACCCAAATGTCAACAAGCAACTGCGAATCACCATTGTTTGCTGAGCAGTACACTGATGGCAAAATTATCAAAGCATCTGTGCTGAAATTCAGAAGATAAACTATTCAAGTATGAATCTACCTACCGAAAATGCTAGAAAATCACTGCCTGTATAGAGCTATTTTTAGCTGGTTTTATGTCTGTAGTTAGCTGGCATTGTATTCTGAAATTAAGTTCCTTTGGCTTTTAAAAAGAGCATTTTACCATCCCGTACTTTACTGATATTTTATAATCTCTCTGCCCCTATTACTGGCTCTTCCCAGTAGCAATCTTCCCAGCAATCTTTTGCAGACATAGTTTTACGAAGAAGACTAAAGCAGTTGATGTTTCCCTCTGCGTTGGACAATGCCTGATGAATGGTCCTTCTGCAGGGTGATAAGCATCACATTATTATTATTATAATTATTTATTATTATTATTACTATCTTTTTATTTTATTATTATTATTACTTGTGCTGCAGTAGTGCCCAACAGCAGCAGTGCTGCTAGACAGCTGTAAAGAGACAACACCTGTCCAAGGGAACATGCAATCTGCTCTATGGCGCTCCCAACGTGGCTCGTACTAGCAAAGTGAACTCAGCAGGAGATCCAAGTGGTCACTGGATTAGATCTGTGGCAAGCTCCACATCAAGCTCTGATGTCTTTTTGTTGCTTCTACTGGCAGCACGGGAGTATGTGGGTATATGGGGAAAGAAATGTAATTGACTGGCAAAAGCTCAGATTTTGCAGGTGTCTCTTATAGGCACTCAGGGCTCAGTAGATAACTTAGCACCCATAAAAGTTGTGAAACATGTTCGAGGCAAAAAATTGCAAGAAAGGAAAAAGCAGTAAAGACCTGCTCCTTCTGCTTTGTATTTAATGTTTTAACTTTTCCTCAAACACAAAGCATTTAGTTAGGACACTGGTGGACTCTACCAGCAGGTCAAAATGGAAATAACATCCTTGAGTTCCACAGTTCCCTGACCATATCAAGAAAGGACATGCATTATTTTGGTTGCTGTATGTTCTGGTAACTGTGGAAAAAAGACATAATCTAAGACTGCTTTTTGTACATCTGAAAGTGCACACCATCTATTCAAATAAGTTGTACTATCCTTCATTAATTAATCTCCAGGAATACTCAGTTATTTCTTACTGTAGGTCTTGGTCTTAGAAGTATGATATGGCTGTAGTGCTTTTTATCTTCAAAGAAAAATGCAAGGAGTCATGTAGCAAAACCCTTAAGGAAAATAAGGGGTAGGTATATTACCTGAACATAGATAGTAAGTCAATGATAAAGCAAGATGTTTGTCATTGTAGAGAATGTTCTCACAAAAGTAAGTAAGGTCTCTAGAAAAGATCTGTGCTTAGATAGAAAAAAACTTCCTTAAGAATGCCCATCCATTTATTACTTTCTCCTCAACATGTATTAAAAAAGCATTTAGGTAATTCATGGGTGACACCAAAATTTATGCCAAGAACTTCCGCCTTAAAAATCCTGATATCCTGTTGTTCATATAGTGTTTATTTTTCTGCTGCATCTGATTTTATTATACCAGATGATTGGTTGAAGCGTCAAAACTCTGAGTTCAGTTACTTAAAAAGCAGTGTGAATTGGAGAAAAAACATGTATAGGGCCTGTATTTTACAAGGTATATAGCTTACTTTTGTAGAAAAAAACTAACATTATAAGAACAGCAATATCTACAACTGCTACTTCTCAATGGATCAGCAATGAAATAAGCATGGATCTGAGCTGCTAGAAATTGCTCAGGTGTCCTCATTGCTTAAGAGCAACCCATTCTTTCTTATCAGCTCTGACACTTGAAATCGTATGAGAGTAGGTGTCCCTGCCCATGGCAGGGGGTTGGAACTAGATGATCTTTGAGGTCTCTTCCTACCCAACCCATTCTATGAAATACTATTTTTGATATAATCATTTAGGAGTCTGCATTTACAATACAAAATCTAAGTTCCATTTTTAGTTTCTGTGATGGTCTAACCAGGTAGGTAGTCTGTGAAAGTAAAAGGTTAGCTGAGGCTGATCATACAGTTACCACAAGTAACTTCCGTTTAAGTGTATTAAGCTGTGGCAATTTCAACACTCTGTAGAAGCTACTAAGTAGAAGAGATGACTGAAGTTGGAAGAAACGAAAACTCCAAAGAATCACAGACAGTGGTGATAGTACAATGATACTTACATTTTGAAAATTAATTTGTATGGAATTTTTAAATAACCCAGAAGAATTATTTTAGTCAGTGACAAATACAGTGTTTCACGAATATCAATAATGGAAATGGCATCGCCTTTTCTAAAAGCAAGATACTGAAATTATGTTGCTGACAGATTTATTTTTTTTTAACGTGCAAGAATTTATCATTTTAACTTTCTGTCAAAACTTATGTATTTATTAATAAGTTACTGTCTTACTTGCCAACAGTCTTACTATGTTTCTGTTGTTCAAAAGGTTTTAGTGCCAGCTTTATTCACTGGGTCACAGGGTGATTGAGGTGGGAAGGCATCTCTGGAGATTGCCTAGTCCAATACCCCTGCTTGCAGCAGGGTCACCTGCAGCAGTTTGCTCAGGGCTGTGTCTGATTGGGTTTTAACTGTCTCCAAGGGTAGAGACTCCACAACTTTCTGGACAACTTGTTTACTTGTTCTAGTGCTTAAAACCCCTAAGAAAAATAATAATAATAAAAAGTTTTCTTGTATTTTAATGGCATTTTCTGCATTTCAGTGTGTCTATTTCCTCTGTACTTCCATTTCCTTGTGCCTGTTTCATCCTGTATTTCAATTTATATCCAATACTTTTTCTCAGAGCAGTGCTTACAAGTAGTTAAAATATATGTTAGTGATTGTGATATAGTGATATGTAATATAGTGATATGAATTTTGCTTACTGGACAAGGAAAGGAAGGTAAGTTAATCATTGATGAAAGGACAAAGGTTTTGGTTTATGGTATTTACTGTCTTACATACCAAATTGGTCTGAAATTCTGTCCATGCAACTTCTGACTGAAGAACAACATGGGCTGGTTTTCTGTGCCTGTGCTCCTAACTTGGCTTCTTCTTCAGGTGGTCTGGAGTCAGGTAAGAAAACAAAGAATATGTATTCTCTAAATCATAGAGTAAGCAGCGCAGCTTAGGATGAGTTTGAGAGGAAAAGACAAAAGTGTGTTGCTTTTGCAAAATAAGAATTCTGTTGTCATCTGCATGGAAGAGAGAGAAAGATTTCTGTTTCCCTGGGGTCTTAGTGCTGCTATTTTTAATAGGCCTTGCCTGTACATGGGAAGAGCTTATCTTGCATTCCCCATTTAAGGAAAACATCCACTAATATTCAAAGCACCATTACCAGAATAGAAAGTCTGGGGCTAGGACCAAGATAAGTATTACAATTTATTTTGCTCCTCCATATTTGAATGGAAATAGGATTTTCATATTTTTTTCTATAACGTAATATATCTGATACTGAAATCGATGCCTTTTTAGCCACTGGGTATACTTGGATATGACTTTTCTCTGTTCCTCCAATCCAGCTGAACTATTTAATGCCAAAAAGTAACAGCTGAGATTTTGTATTTCCTGTCTTTTGCCATGAAAAGTAGCATTTTGCTCATCTTGTGATAATTTATTGTAGACACCAGGAATTTTGGTGACACACAGTACAACACGCACTCATACATCTCCCTAAGTCAAGAGCTCATGTCCCCAGCTTTGCCATAGTCCTCTTGTATCGCCCACAACCCCGACCCCACACTTCCCTTGTATTACTGCTGCCCATCAGAACTACCCTGTTCCTCTGTTTCCAACCTGGAAACTCAAGTCTTAGCCTTGTTTAAATTCCTCTACAGGCTTTGATAAAGCCTCTGGTAGGTGATGCAGGGTGCTACTACCATCTACAAGCTATTACCATCAAACTGACTCCTAATAACCAGCTTCTGTGTGAGAGAGGGGCTTCTGATCACTAGGACCAATTATTTCATTTCCATGTGCCTTATGACCAGGAAGAGCTTCTTTCTGGATGGCAATATTTAAAGTTATATGGTCTGGAGAAAACACTGATAAGTTAGAGTGTCTCATGCAAGCTGGTTGACTATACTCCATATGAAGTTCATGAATTTTCACCTGTGATTTATCACATCCTTGAATAGATGTCCAAGCTACATGAGGTGGATCATCTTTTGGAGCTGCCAGGACATCATGGTGGTGCCATGGATATTTTAGGGACAGATTAATTACCCATTTGTTTTCCACTGATTACTGAGTGAGTGTACTTACCTCAGTTTTACATGACTACAGAAAGTGAGGTGTTTCCCACCTGTTCAAGATGCACTAGGATTATTTGCTAGTTAAATGTGCTCACAAGCCATAGTTTGACTAACCTTCACTGTAATTTAATTCACATAAACCATGTTGTTTGCCAAAATTGAGGACTAATATTATAAATATTCAGAATTTTTTCTGTGTGTATATTTGAAAGTAGCAGTGATTAGACTAAATTATATTCCTCTTTGGTACACCTCAGGTAATATAACCTTCCTCTGTATGTGACTATGGACTGTGAATCTGTTGTTTATTTACAAAACTTTCAGAGATTAGAAATGCATCATATGGGTCTCAGTTGTCAGGCTGATAATGAGACTGAAGTCATTGCTACTCAAACAAGTAATATTTATACGCAGAGATACTCCTTTTGAAACGGAGTGCTTTGGTGTTGAGGTTCACAAGACTAAAGACCTAGTTTTGTTGAGAGGGAAATGGAAAGGAGTGATGGAAGGGATTCCTTCAGCATTAAACATTCAGTGACAGTTTTCAGATGCTGAGGACCAGCCTGGATTTCGGTTGGTTGCTGAATTTGGTACTCTTCAGTCATGGACTCACATTTTGGTGTCTGCATCAAAAGTACTGCTAGACTTAGCTACATTAACTTCTGTTTGTATGCTTTTGCTGCTGATAGAGGAGCTTTTCCATGAGCTAGCCATTTTTTACCTTTAGCACAGTTATGCTTTCTGATTAGTAGGTATGGATACATTGTAGTTTATAATTATTGAAAATGTAGAAACATTTCCCGTTGACGCTTATAAGGGGATTCAACATATAAGGGTATGATTCTTTCCTTCCATCAACGTTCTTTGACAGAAAAGACAATAACTTTGATTTCAATGATAATAACAATGATTTCAATTTTTTAATATTGCAAGCTATACCTGTCACTTTTAATTCCACGTTAGCTAGAAATCTGTGTGAGTCTTGGAGTTTAAAAGCAAATGAAGTCTTCAAAAGGTGTTACACACTTTCTTCATGTACTTTCAGCTTGTTTTGCAAGCTTCACTGTAATTCCAAAACTTGAATACATGCATACTGTCTTATGTATATCCAGTGATAACAAAATGTAAAGATAGGATATACATGCAGTAAAAACTTCGAAATGTAAGAGGAGTCTATTGACATTTTAAATATATGGATCATTTGGAAAAGATTTTTGGGGTTATTAAACTGTATCTCTATACAGTTATATGTTTATTCTTTTTTTCTGAAGTCCCCGTCCTTATTTTTCAAATATCAATGTAAACCTGTGTAGTACCAGCTAACTCAGTGAAATATGAGGTCAAAACAATCCTTCAGCATTTGCATCTGCCCAATTCTGGAAACATTTTTTCAATGGACTTGGTCACTTTTCCACAATGGGTTTTTTAGAGTTGGGTATCTTTGAATTTACCAAATTTTGAAACAGTGCAAAACTGTGAAGTGCTGAAACAGGGCTGATTCAGGAGAAATGGAACAGGACCACTGGAACAGGTTGCCCAGAGAAGCTGTGGCTGCCCCATCCCTGGAGGTGTTCACAGCCAGGTTGGATGGGGCCTTGAGCAACCTGTTCTAGTGAAAGGTGTCCCTGCCTGCAAGAAAGCTGACACACAAGCAAATAAACATTTCCAGTCAAATGAAGAGGCAGTGGGTCCGGTCAATCCAACACAAAGCCATATGCTACGTGCTGTTAGTTGAGCTTAAATCGCATCTCTAATACCGTTGCGAGAGTAACGCGAGCTGCATTTCATTATGTGCCTTTCTAATAATATCTTTTTTTCTTCCCCCTCCCCAGCCTGCTCCAGAGACAACTGGTGAGTTCTGTTTTGAAATCTATTTGCATGCATGGGAGGCAGTCAACAAAACCAGCTGCTCATAAACATCGCTAGGACAGACTCAGATTTATAATTACTGTTATTGTTATTGCATTAATTTTCACACTTCATAAAGATAACAGCAAGGGCTAATGTCCTACCTCACTTGTCTTTTTATTTTTCAGAACTAGATGTAGATGGAGGAATTGATCAAGACATCTTTGACATCAATGAAGGTTTTTTAAATTCACTTTCTCTTTTAATTTTTTTTGGGGTAATTTTTATTATACTGTAGCCACAGATCAATACAATAACTGAACGTTAATCTCCTTATCTCTTTAGCTTTAGGACTAAACCTTTTTGAGGGAGACATCAAACTTAACAGGGTGAGTTCAAACATAAAATATAAAACCAGAAACCTGTCATTGACTTACGCAACATAAAGTATCACTGGCATGGAAATGATTGATGCATCCTGCTCCTACTAACGATAAATGCTGTTTATGTAATAGTAAACTGAATATATTTGGGGATGGATTTCTACAAAATGTCATAAACAATGAAGGAGCCTGGTGCATTTGCGGAAACATTATCCAGGGTAAGGTCAGTTTAGCCATTAGACCAATATTATTAGTTTCTTGTTTACTGTGTTTCTTGTGTTGGAACTTCTAAGAGATTCAGCAGCACTGATCATCACCCAGACAGGTTTATATAAATGATTCTTCATTTATTTGTACAATATTTATAATAAGCTAGTTAGATTTACAGATGAGTGCTGCAAAATCATCATGTAAGTAGATTCACTAGAACTAATGGAAAAAATTAAATCCGTAACATGTTTTAAAGCCTCTGCCGAATATCCCTACCTGATCAATTAAAAAAATATATATATTTACATGACAAGTTACATCTCAAGAACACCTTGTAGAAATCCACAAACTGTCTTGAGCACCTGAAAATCAACAGTGTTTTATTCTCACTTTTGGTGAACTGCTTTGGCCTGAACATATCAGTAGAAGCAAGAACAGCACTTGCTAAGGACACAGGAACAAACCCTTGCATGATGAAAAATTAAAAAATTATTAATCTCTGTACAGTTGCCAGGACTTTAGATCTTAAGCTTCCCACAGGAGTTGAAGCTTTCATCACAAATCCGTTGAAATCTCAGGTAATTCCTATGGAGAAAATGCTGCAGAAATTCAAGACACTGGTAGAAGGGAGTGAAGGGATTTCAAACCCAAGCATTAGACCTCTATGTGACCTTCTGAAGTTTTTGAGCTGTTTGATGATATGTCTTAGATGGACGTGTAGGAAAAATGCTTTGCTTTAGCACTATTGTAGTCCTTGATCCTGACCTACATTTTACTGAGGACTGCATACTTTTTTTTTTCTCACATGCAGGCACGAAACTCCATCATTGGTGACAACTATCGGTGGCCCCACGTTATTCCCTATGTCCTTGATGATAGCCTAGGTACAGTATTTGCTCTTGATGTTGTCTGTATGTTGTGTTGATTGAAATGTTAAATACAGGTTGATAAATATTCTGTGGTGCCCTTTATTGTAAGCCTAGAGCAGGCTATTCCCCACAGCAGGATTTGGCCTGGGTACGCACAAGCAGCATGTATCACCTTAGTGTTGGCGCTGGTTCTCACCTCCTTTCTTGGATAGCTCTTATCCCGCCATTGCTATGGCTCAGAAAATTGATTTGGTTTTAAAAGCGTATGTCAGAGACATGAAACTCTACCAAGCAGAAATAAAAACAGGGCACCGAAGATCTTTTCAAAGCTGGAAAGCTTACCTGGCCATGTACATAAACTACAGCATCAGTGGCAAGTTGCCATTCTGGCAGACAACACAGTTTGCAATGGCACATTGCTGAGTCCCTATGTCTTAATCCAGCAAAAAGCCTTGCTTATTTTGATCAAAGATTGCTGGATTTAGACCCACTCTTAGGACTTGCTCCATGCAGATAATAGTACAAACCTATTGGCTCAGTATTGACGAGAACACTGTTTACATTGCAGAAATGAATGCTAAGGCACTCATCCTCAAGGCATTTGAACAGTATCGACTGAAAACCTGTATTGACTTCAAACCTTGGGAAGGGGAGAAGAATTACATACATGTATTCAAAGGAAGTGGGTAAGAGGAGTCATGTAAAACAAATTTCATCTGGTTTGCTTTCAAGCTATTTTCATGGCCAGTATTCACTCTAAAACTCATATATCTGATTATAATTTTGTATTTTTGTTGTGTCCATTTTACCAGTCTTTAACTGGCAATTATAGTAGTTTCCAAAACAGATATTACCTTGGTAGCAATCAATAATTTCTTGCTGATATTTCTTTTTAAATATAAGAAAAAATTGAGTCCTTTAAGAGTTAATTTTCTGGGCATGGTAAAAGATATCAGAAACAAGCCAATTATTTTCTTAACTGATCTTTGGATGTATGGAGTATTGCTTTCAAATGGTCATTCTTAATATACCTTAATTTAAAAAAAAAAATCCCAGCAATATGTTAGTTCCAGCTGTGGGACAATTAACTTTTTTGACTATAACAATGCATCTGAGCAATGTCACACCAGCATTCAGATATAACAACGTTTTTAAATGCTGCATAGCACTGAGATATTTAACAACGATTTCACTTTATTTACCTCTTTTGATGACTAGTTATGCTATTCCACCTTAAATTTTGCAAAATAAGACTCCATAAAGAATTCAGAATTGCCCCAGCTGCTTCACTTTCTCAGACAGTCTCTGTCAAAACAGTGCAACAAGAACAAAATATATTTCCACTCTATGTTGAAACATTTCTCTTTTAGAAAAGGAGATCAGGGAAAGCTTGATAGCCTGCTGAGGAAATTTACTTTCAGAAAATAATTTCCTGATATGAGAATGCATTCATAAATGGGAAAAGATTTTCTGATAATAAAAATGTTTCCATTTGACTCCTTCTGAGATATTTGTAGCAGATATTTGTTTCAGAATTTCTTCAGTCTCTGGCTTTTTATACTTTCTTCTCTTCATGCTGTACACATGACATTGAAACTCAACCCTAAAAGATGTGTAAGTGGATGCTTAGGGAGCAATGCATTTTCCTGTGCTAATGACTCTTGGGCTTTTTAAGCCAAATGGAAAACCCATGTAGCTAAATTTTTTAGTCCTTCATCACCTAAACTATGCATTGAATTTGCTAATAATTGTACCTGTAAAAGAACCACAATAGTTAGCCTACGGCAAGTGAGAGGCCTCTGCACAATGTTTCATTTATATGTCTATTAAAAATAGATGAGTCATGGTGATGAAGATGACAAGTCATTCTAGTTGGATAACATATCTTGTCCTCACTGCCTGGTATGTTGCTTGCCCTGAAATATTTCTATCATCTCAGGTGACACATTCTTAAAACAACTAATGCTCAGCAGCACTTTTTAAAAGGTTGGAGCTAAACAGTGCAGCCTCCTGAAAATGCCTGTCCACTTTCAGTGAGCTAGCTTTGGGCTGTACAAAAAAGTTATCAGGACTGACCCTGTATTCACTGACTTCCATTTCACCCCATGACTGTCTTGTGATACAATGGGACAAGGTGAAAGGTGGGTAAACCAACCCATTCCCCCTCTGCACTTCCTATTTACTATTACTATTTTTAATCAGTGAGGACTCTTCTAACTGCAGACTAAAGACCTCAGTCCAGAGGGTACAGTGCAGACAGAAGCACAAAAATCCTGGCAACACCAGCCAGGTTAATAAAGTTTTATCACACCAAGATAAAGTTGATACATCATCTTTGCATTTCCAATCTTGGTTTGCATCTACGAAACAGACAGAGGAAAGTGAGGGAATTTCGTGTCAAAAGGATTTGTAGTAGACCATAGAGTCTTCATCTGGATTATCCTTTTGAATCCAAATGAAGTCAGCCACAAAAGAAGCCAGCTGCTGTTTTGTTGTGTTGACTGCCCTGTGCAAATACACATTTGTAGACTCTGATGTACGTACATAGTGTCATCTCTTATTCTTCTCATGAATAGAGGACTCATTCAGCAGGAAATCTGGCATGGTCTGGAAGAGTCAAATGGTTAGCAGACCAGGGAGGATCAACACCATCTCTATTATTTCCACATGGAAAATCAGGTTTTCTTGTTCTCCTGGGGGGTGGTCATTTCAGCCCCTTGCCACTGTGGCACATAGCAAAGGGAACCCATACAGAAGTGAATTGATACAGATCCGTGACTAACCAGTTGGTGCTGGGAAGTCAAAGTGGCTATGTGCTGGTACTGGTGATCTGTGATACTATGGGAAGTTATTTGCTAGCAGTACATTAGTATAGAAATGTGCCTGAAATAAGTAGCATCATCACTACTAATGGCATGTATCTACTTACAGCCCGTCTTCTAAAAACAAGACTGTTGGGATTAGTCAGGGTGGATGCTTCCCTGATATCTAGCCTCTGACAGAGCAACTAGCAATGCAGAAAGCATAGAATCAGAGATACAGCTCTCATATACTTGGAAAACTGTGACTTCGTCCCATGTTTTCCCCTCCTGAAGACACTCCTAACAGGAGGTTCCAGGTACTCATTGCTCTGGAGTGCCATGTCGCACTTGCTTGGTTTTATTCTCAGTGCTGGGCAAAACAGACCATGTACTTACTCCCTCTGTGGCTGCAGAATGATGGTGTTGTAGGCATTTGGTAGTCTGAAGGGAAGGCAAAGGTGCATCCCCTGGTGTTCAGATGCTAATTTTGCCTGTAGCCTGCTGTGAAGCTGGGGGCAGCTGCTTTGGTATGAGGTGGACCCAAAACAGTGATGGACTCCTTAGACTTCTGCACAACACGAGAAAAAGCTCCATAATCAATGTGAGGCCTTGTTCGAGGCAAGCCTGTGAAATTATGGATGCCACATGTACTTCTTCTGAGGTGCCATACTGTGATTTTAATAAGTAATCAACAGCCAAGGCCTGTGCTGCTTTGTGGAAAGAGAAATACTGGGGAATACGTCGTACTAGTAAGTTACAGGGTTCGAAAGCACATGGTATGCTTGTGGTTTTGAATTTCTGGGGTGATAGGACTGCAAATCCTATGGCATATTTTGTGCCTGATTAATTTTATGTACTTCATTGGGTAAGTGTTGATTTATTTGCTGCATAAAATATCAATTTAAATGTAGCTCTCTGTGCTTGCTAGTTTGTGAACATGGGGTGCCATTTTATTGGCTTGTGCAGATAGCTCACTGAAATTTTTATCCTTTAATAAAAACTTCCAGCACAGCTGTGGTTTTGCTCTTCCTTGTGAGTGTGTCAGCAGCAAGTGCTCTAAAACAGCAACTCACAAATAGCTAGAAAGAAAAGAGCTTGTGAAAAGCACTATCAAATCTGCAAACCTTTTAGAAGGTAAACACAGCCACAAAGAAGCACGTCTTGCTTTGCAGCCACAGCCCCTCACAAAGCAAAAGGCCAAAACAATGAAGAGAGAAGTCATTGCAATGACAAAGGCAAGAGTGTGTGTGAACCTGGTTCTGCTTATGATAGAGACTGCCTCAAAATGCACTCGTAGTCACATACTGTGGTCCATCTGAAAACTGTTAATCTGAAGTAACTTCATTGCTCTAAATCATGTGTCCATAGTCTTTAATATTTACCAGAGTACCAATGAATCCTCATCAGTTTTCTTCAGTTGCAAATAGCTCAACATTCTTCTGCTAAAGAAAACTCATTAAAAACAGTGGGGGAACTGCTTGTTCATCAAAACAGAGCTGAATGTGAGAGGAAAGGATCCAATAAGGAAAAGTGCTCTCTGTAGCAAAATGTAACTTCAACACTCAGGTTAAAAATGTACCTGTTGAACAGATCGATTCTGGAGTTTGCATGGCATGGGGATGGTATGTATCTCACAAGGCCCTCTCTCATCTTATTTCAATGCTAGCTGCTGGTCCTCAGTGGGAAACCTCCAAGAGGGGTTGCAGGAGATCTCCATTGGAGCTGGCTGTGACAGGATTGCAACGATCCAACATGAGTTCCTGCACGCCCTGGGATTCTGGCATGAGCAGTCACGGTCTGACCGGGATGACTATGTGTCCATCATCTGGGAAAGAGACCCTTGCTTTTCTTTTCGGGCTCTGGTGTTAGGGATTTAGCTGTGGAACATCACTTCCAGCCATCCTTTGATGGTCACACTTTTCTCTTACCTGGACTTATATTTCAAAGCCAGTATATTAGTAAATTAAATATCAAGTGACACCTATTCAGGACAGAAAGCCTCGTTTGTGGTTACTGTGGTTATTCCTTGTGCCACAGCAGTTGCCAAAGCCGTAACTAGAGGTCTGAGTCTTGTTATGCTACATGTAGTACAGCAGAGCAGCAGAAGGGAATAATTTGGTTTGTTAAAATGAATACCCTGAAAGCACTGTTAGTCTGGGAGCCATTAACAAAACAGAAGTTACTGAAAAATAATTCCACTCTAAAAACACCAGTGTGACCAAAGGCAGTAGAAAATCTCTAGTGAAAACACTGGTCATCCATCCTCTTTCTCGCTAACACCTGGTGCATGCAGTAGAGCTGAAACAGCAGAGCATGCAGTGAGGGTGTGCAGGTAGGAGAGACCCTTCTCACAGTCTGCATCTCACGAGTAGTTACTTTAGTGATGCACCTTGTGAAAGTAAGAAATGGTGTATTTGGTACAAGCCTGAGAGCTGGCACAGGGCTCCTTGGAACTCTGCTCAGTCTCTGCCTCTTCAGCTTGCCATTGTCCTCTGTGACTTTCAGGCAGTTCAAAAATGAAGATACACAGACTTGATGTGTTCCTAACGTAGGTACACACAGAAGGCTGAAAAAATAGATAATGATTAAGTCTGGTGCAGTCTTATTTAGTTGTGATCAATATTCAGGTGCATATACAAGCATACATTACAGAAAATTACTTAGCTTCTGTTATTTGATTTCCATTACATGTTGCTGACTCTTGAATGACAAGTTGCACTATTGTTAGCCATTTGAAACTGCTGCATCTTTTTTACACTGACCAGAATATAGCTACTGTATTCTGACAAATTTAAAACTTTACCTTCCATTGGGTAGTTAGTAATGGAGTTTTGCTCATACTCCAGAAAATATCTGTAAAGTTAAATTCTGGAAGCTTATCTGATGCCAGTTCTAACTGGTTTATTGTGAGCTAAAATGACCAGCAATTATATATTAGAGAATACAGGTTAGAAACAGAGATTCACTGCAGTTGCAAATTGCATTAATCTGAATATGAAACAATATCTCCACTTTTGGATATCGTAGGCCCATCAAAGTTTACAGGTATTTTCACAGGAAAAAGATTTCTGTTAGCAAAAAGCTTTGTTTCATCCAGCAGAAGTCATTGTGTTATGTTCCAGTGGCTGAAAGAGGAAAGTAAATAACTCTAGACTAGAAATAAAATAGTTCTACAGAGCAAGGACAAGTAAATGACTACAAAAAGTACTCGGGGATATGATAGATTCTCTGTCACTTTAAGTTTTTACACAAAACTTGGTCCTCTTGGGCAACAAAAAATCTTTATTTTTGTTTTTCTCATTTAGGTAGAGAACATAATTTCAACAAATATGATGATAAAACATCAGACTCCCTGAATGTCCCTTATGACTATACTTCTGTGATGCACTATAGCCAGAATGCATTCAGGAATGGAACCGAACCCACCATCGTCACTAACATACCAGACTTCATGGAGGTTATAGGGCAGCGAATGGATTTCAGTGATTATGACCTCCAGAAACTGAACCGGCTGTACAATTGCTGTAAGATTCTCCATTGCTTTTAAACTTTTTTGCTTTTGGCATCTGAAAGAAAAGAGGGTGATACATACTTGCTGGACTCATCCGGGCACCAGTGAAAGAGATGCTAACATATTTGGAGAAGTGAATTGTGTTAAAACCACCATAAATAACAGTACAGCTAGAAATAACATAGGCCTCCTGCAGAAGCACTGCTGTGCAGCAGTTTTCTGTGCAACTTTATCTGACCTTGGTTAAAAACCAGCTTCACTCAGCAGCTGATTCTTGTTCATCCCTCAGGTGGCTGTTCAAAACATGTGCTTCTGCACAAAGCTTTCTGTTTTTTTTTTCCTCCATTATTGCACCGCTGTTGCTCAGACACTGTACAGAAATTAGGATCTTTGCTGTGGCTATCATACCTACTCCGCTTTCACAGAATCTGTGAGACCGCCTGTGTTCAAGCAAATAGGCTATTGATGCTGTTCTGAAGAAAGTGCATGCTTTTTAGAGCATCTCTTACAAAGTGGTCAAAAGAGTTATTTTGCTTATGTGGGATTTATTTTAGAAAGTTGAGTGAAAGTAAGAGACAGAGAAATATAGATAAGTCTATTACCAAACTGGAATGTAATTCTGTAATTATGACTGTGTCAAACGTGCCCTGGCACTCAGATGAAAACTGTTATCTCGCTGCCTTAATATCAAGTAGTGAGTACTGGTTTACAATTATATTTTAAGCCTCATTCTAAGATACCTTAAAAAATTATCAAACAGTTTTATTAAAACAGTGCATTTTTTTGAGTATACAATTCTGCTGAAAATATTTCTGTTCATGTAGGTCTAAACTGAACACACACTTACATGCATTCTTACCTTCTAGCACTTGGTGCACAGTCAATCAGGTGTACAGTGGTTACAGCCCAGGATGTCTTTAACAGTGAATGGGGTCCTTCTTCCTCCTCCTTAATCTTATATACTTTCCATCATTCTTGTGCATTACATGAATACTTCATCATGTTTTAACTTCATCCTTAACCCACAGGTACATTCCCTGTGTGAAATAAGCCCCAGTCATGTTGAGATTAGCAACAAAACTGCCACCACCTTCAGTGCAATCAGGATCTTCCCTGCTGCCTAGTCTGTCTCTTGGCTTTGTATAGTGTCCATGATATTTACAGAGCCATAAAGTGCTCTTCAGATGACCTACCATTTGCCTAAGTGGCCCCTGTGCCAGGGAGGATGGGTCTCACCCTTGCCCACCCAGTTGCTAGGCTTTCAGGTTTGAGGGAAGATTGAGAATGCCAAACATGGTTTGGGTGGCAGATATCTTCCCAGAGGAATGAGAAGATTACTTATGTTGCTGAACATGATTCAAGGGAAAAATTAAGATTTACTTCTGCTAAAGGCCTGTGTGGTTAGGAAGCTGCATTAAAAATGGCAAACTTTGTTCTTATATTGAAAAAACCCACAACCTACAGCGTAAGAAATCGTGACTGATACTTTAGTGCTGGTTCTCATCTTTTTTCAGGACTGTCTTTCAGGCCATATGATAACAGTAGATTTTAGTCTGTTTTACCCTTCTAACAAAACTGACCATCAGTTTTCCACCAGCACTCATCCCCCATGTATTTTCTTCCAAGTCCAGCCTTTCACTACATACCAAGAAAGAATTGGCTTTTGGTGCAGATGGAGTTCAAAACCTCTCGCAAGCAGTGCCTGCTTACCCTGTTTCAGGAATTAATCTAAGAAATAAGTCGTAAGCTATTAGGTCTTGCTTTTCTCTCTTTCTGTTGCTCAGGTCACCACTCCATGCCAGCCAGCACTGTCTAATTAAAGTAGTTAGGCTACTTCTTTTCTGTTTGGGCAAATCAATTTCATATTTTGGTTTGTATTTGGATTTCAAAGAGTTCTTTCATCTAATACTGTCCCTTTTTGTTTACCTTCTTTCTCCAGCAGTCAGTATAACGTTTACCATTAAAATCTTCTCTCAATTTTTACATCACACCAATAGTGTGTCTTAGGAGGTATCAGTCACACAACACTTCTGATAGTCTTGCAGCTCTGGAGGACTGTTAGCTTTCTATGAGGACAGTACAAATATCTCAGCAGTACAACTGATTTGGCAGCAGCTCGTACATAAGTGCTTCCCTGAGCCACAGCCTAAATGAAGCATTTGGCATGCCATTGAGGTCGATTTTTGTGATACTCAAGGTCCTTTTTGTGGTGCAATGAAACCTTTAAACCTTCCACAATATTTTATATGTACTTTGAAAAGCAGTTTATTATATGACTTGTTTTCACATCTTGGCTGGCGTTACACAGAGCTTAGACATGGTACAATGGGAAACAAAAGTAAGATCAGGAATAAACCTGGACTCTGTCTTCCCTTACTCATCCAGGGTTTGCTTTAGACAGAGAAAGTATTTCATACAGTGTTCTCCCTTTCCCATTCAACTGCACAGTCTTCCTTTACCTAATTTTTCACTTGTTATATGCCAGACATTTTAAAAATTTGTATGAAATGAGATATCCACTGGTCCCAAAGGTACCTTTGCCAAATGTTATCTTTTTGTTTTCTGTTCAGCATTTTGAAAAATCAAGGTTTGCTTATTGCAGTGAATAACTTCTGGTCTGCTGTATTTCAAAATAAGCACTCCAGTTCAAAATCTATGCCCATGTCTGGACCAGCCCAGAGAAAGAAGAATGAATGGGAAGTCTCAGGACCTTTTGACAGTGTGAAAGTTGGTGGGTTGTGGCTAGTATTAACATTTCTTTTGTAAATAAAAAATGTTATCTGATAATTAGCTGGCACCCTTCTGTGCTTGCTGAGTGCCCAGAGTGGTCCTGACAACATCTTCTTATTAATGTCAGAGTTAATCGCCAAATGCTTTGAGTTCCAGAACATTATACTTATGAATGTTGATGGTAAGCGAAGCTGCTGATTATTTGGTGTTTGCATTTAGTCTTTCTCTGCCCTTGTCTTCGGACATTCAGACTTTAAATGTATGTTGTGTAATGGAGATTCACAACTTTTTCTTTCTTTTTTTTTTTTTTAATGTTATAGCCTCCTCCCTGAGTTTCATGGACACATGCAGTTTCGAACTTGAAAGTATATGTGGCATGATTCAAAGTTCTGATGATAACACTGATTGGCAGCGTTTGTCTCATGTTCCTGCTGGGCCATATACTGATCACACTAATATGGGAGAATGTGAAGGTATGAGAAAAACCTGTTCTTATCTCTCTGGCAATTATATTCTGCAGAGGTATGTGAGCTGACTTCGATCTTGGCCTTGCTCTCTGTTTAGTTGTTAACAAATCAGTTTATTTTTTAACTAAGCCACATAAATCTACATACTCAGGGATAACATTCAGTCTTCTGCTTATTTGAGAAGATTGAATGTCCTTATCTCTTTTCATTTGTTTTCTAGTCTTAGTGTCACATGCTGACATGAGAACTATATAAAATGTTCTAACCTATGGTACAGGCACACCAGAAAGACTGCTGTTTTCTGAATAATTGCTCAGTAAATCCTTAGAAAGGATTGGGATTTAGAAATTACGTATATTATCCCAACTCAGGTGAACAGTTAATTGAGAATGTAGTCGGTTGTTTCTGAACCTGTCAGAAAAAAACTTCATGAGTTCAAGAGCATAAACCAGTCCTCCAGAGGGAGACTCAATGGTGAATTACTGGCACTGACTAAAAAGTACAAATTGCAAGAGACTGTAAAAAGGAGAAAAAAGGTTCAAGAACAGTTCTGCCTCTGGAGAATGTGAACAGGTAACAGTCTGAGGGTTTGTACAGAATCTACCTCACCCCGACTTGACCATGTCTTCTTGTGTTATTACAATACAGTGTTAAGAATAGCAGTACACTAGGAAAATTCTGTTTTCTTTCTCCTCTGCTATTCATTTCTCATTGACTTTTGACAGATTCTGGCTACTTCATGCATTTCAACAGTGGCACTGGAGTAGAGGGAAGCACAGCTATCCTGGAGAGCCGTATTCTGTATCCCAAAAGGGGCTTTCAGTGCTTACAATTCTATTTCTATAACAGCGGTCATGAAAGCGATCGGCTGTATGTCTGGGTCAGGGAGTATACTTCAGCCCATCCAAATGGTACTTTGAGACTCATTGAAGAGATAAAAGGTATGGAATAAAATTGCATTTTGGTTTAATCTATACTCAATATCCTTTTCAAAGTAGTGGGGGAAAATATTGTATTGAAGTGACTCATCTCCCAGTGTTATTCTTTAGCTTCTTCTCTTACTGTGTAATTGATTCTCTGCTGGTGAAATTATACTTGATGGATCTTCAGTCAGATTTTCCTGTAATATAATCAATTACCACAAATTACAAACTCTTGCATTATCAAGATTGTTTTCTCACCAAAATAGTTAAAATTCCGTGAGTAGTCATTTTAGCTGTTCCAGAATTGCTGGTATCAATAGCAACCGATGAAGTTGGTCATTAGAGTAAATTGCAATGAGTAAAAAAGTAATAATAAAGAAATGGAAAGTGTAAGTGCCCTGGAATACCAGACATACTATCTTAAAAAAGATAAATAAAATTTAACTTACTTTTTAAACAAGGTTTGAAATGACTTAACTGAAATATATGGGCAGCAGATCAAGATTTGAGTTGTAGTTTGAAGGAAATCTAGTTCTTGTGTTTTTAGGAGATTATGGCCTACGGCATGAGCAACTGAGGTCAGTTAATGGACAAGAGCTCTTTAAGCTCGAATTGCCAGAGTCACCTTATGATTAAATTGCTTTCTCAAATACTTAACTATCGCTTTGTCTCCATTACAGCTACAACTATTTCAATCTTCTGGTTACCTAAGGGTCTGAGTAAGTTGTTTTACAAACAGGTTATCAAGTCCACTTTTCTGCCTCTTCTTAACCCTTTAGGTTCAGATGCTGCTGGTGCCTTTTTTTCATTTCTTTTTTTCATTCTTTTCTGCACCCTCATGCTTTCATCATCCCTGTGTGTCATCAGGAATCCTTAAAGTAAGTGTCAAGGCTTCTGAGGCAGATGCAGATTTCAGATCAGTCTGGGCTCTCCGACCTCTTTCAAACCCTACTTTGAAGCCAAGATTAATTTCTCTACAGTTCAGCCTCCTTCATAAATACTCTTTCATATATATTAGGTCCCATATCTCATTCTTTCTCTCCCAAGTCCATAATTTCCTTTTAAGTCTTTGATCTCATATGTGTGTCCAGATGGGCATCCTACTTTGACAATCTCTGGTAAAACTTTCAGGAATGGTTTGAGATAATTTTTTTCCTGCAACCTGTTTACTGGTCTCATGTGAGAAGTTACCCTCACCAGAGCAGTCATCAAACTGGAAGAAACAGTGACACTGCAGCCCTTTCCATCCATGGTCTGACATCCTGGCTAAGCTGCTCATGGCTTTGCAATAAACTACCACCCTTGAGAGGCTGAGAGATAAGCCCTGAACCCTTTCTGCTGGTCTGTGGACATACAGTGCACATACTATTAACAAAGGATGTCCTACTTTCATCTGCCTTACAAGGCCCCTGTGCAGAGGTCTTTGCTTTTGTGTACACTGCTCCTGTAGTCAAGTGGAATTTGCTAGTGTAGGCACTTTTGGATGCAGCATCAAACTCGCAGTGAGGTTTTATCACATGAAGTAGGTTTTGCAAATGAGTGGTTTAATTTGAACTTAATACCATTTATCATTTGATGGATGGAGAGTGCTTCTGCGTAGGCAAACTTCTGATGCAAAACCAACCAAACGAACCAATCTTGTGGTTCTAGGCTCCCAGAATCCCCTTAGCATTTTTTATTGAGACATGTTAATTTGGATATATGTTGTTCTGAAGTTTCTTCTTTTTAATAATAGAGGTGACAGCCATCTTTGTGCATCTAATTATCACAACATTTGGACTAATTTAATGCAGTGTTCTTTAAAAATATAAAAGAAAAAACTGTCTTAAGAATGATTAACACTGTTTTCACTCAAATTACAGAGCTGTTATGCATATTAAATCTGTTGAAAATTTGAATTGAGAAAATATGATCTTGCACTGAAAAAATAACATCTACAGGATAAATATTCCATCACTTTAGAGCCAGTGAAACTAAGAAATTCTTAGACAGTGTTGGTATGGGATCCGTAGACCTGTGCAGTGTTCGACTGTATTTGCTTACTCAGAAATGCTTACTCTTGTTTTTCAGGTTCACCTGCAAGTTACTGGCAACTCCATCATGTTTCTTTGAATGTCACAAGTAAATTCCGGGTTGTGTTTCAAGGCATGAAAGGAAGTGGCTTATCAAACGGAGGCCTCTCTATTGATGACATCAACTTGTCAGAAACTCAGTGTCCCCACCATGTCTGGCATATCAGAAATTTCACACATCTCCTCAACACAAGTCCAGCAGGGACATCAGGAAGAATATACAGTCCACCTTTTTATTCAAGTGAAGGATATGCTTTTCAGGTCAGCTTGTATGTAAATGGTACCATCGATAACCCCTTTAATTTGGCAATTTACTTCCACTTGATTTCTGGAGCAAATGATGATCAGTTGCAATGGCCCTGTGCATGGCAACAAGGTACCATGATTCTGCTTGACCAGCATCCTGATATTCGTCAACGGATGTCAAACCAAAGAAGTGTAACAACAGACCCTCTGGAATTATCAGGTTAGTTAAAATCAGACATTCTATCCAGTACATTTAAAACACAGCCAAAAGACAAGGAGTCAGTTTTATTCTTTGTGTAAATTAGTGCAGGTTTTTCAGCTTCTGGAATGTTTTAATTGTTTGCAGCAACAATATAAAAGATCCACAGACCAGAATAAATGAATCATACAAGTAGATTAAGCTGGGACCCTGGATTTTAAGGTTGATTTGCATAAGAAACTGGTGGATGATCCACTCCTAAAATTTCTCCCATATGCTCTGTGAAGATGCATTTATATCTGCTTTAATGAGAATGGAAGTTTTCCAGAAGGCTTGAGAAGAAAAATACTGAATTAACAATACACACAGTTCATACCAGATAAAAGTGCAGCTATTAAGCAAATCCCTGCCCTCCTTGTAAAAGTTACAGTGCTGTCAGTGCATATTTCCAGATGGACAAAGTACTGATTCATATTACATAATCTGTACTTGTTCAAGGTGTGAGGAGATAAGGAGCAATTGTCCTTAATAACTCGGAAAGGAGGCAGTGGAAGATGTAACTATGAGAAATGGTAGGAATCTCTATAAAGAGAGATATTAAAACACACCCCCTTCAATAGTCATCATTGGATAAATATTGGATTTAGTCCAAAATTACTTTCTGCAATGATGTAAGGGTCTTACCAAAAGAAACCACCTCCACCACTGAATTACTTTCCTGGGCCTTCAGACTGTAACATTAGTGAAGGAAGGAAGGAAGGTGTAAAAACATCTAATTCACAGTATTATTTTTAAAATGATTTACATCAATTTTTCTAGGACACTGTCTCTACATGAAAACAAAGCAGGTCACCTGGAAAGACTAAATGTCCTCCCTATAATTGGAAAATGCAGCACACCAGGTCCTCCATAGATAGATGGACATCTGAAGGGGGCCTACAAGGATGCTGGGGAGGGACTCTTCGTTAGGGACTCTAGTGGTAGGACAAGGGGTAATGGGTTTAAACTTAAACAGGGGAAGTTTAGATTAGATATAAGGAAGAAGTTCTTTACAGTGAGGGTGGTGAGGCACTGGAATGGGTTGCCCAAGGAAGTTGTGAATGCTCCAACCCTGGCAATGTTCAAGGCCAGATTGGACAGAGCCTTGGGCTCTGTGGTGTCCCTTCTCCTGGCAGGGGGGGTGGGGACCCTAACTATTCTATGATTCTATGATTCTATGATTCTATAAACGTGCTCTGCTGTTATAGCCACAGTTTGCACTGTGCTCCTATGTTTATTCATGTATTGCTGATAGCCCCAGATTCCCAAGAGAAGCCATGTAACTCCTACCCTTTCCCTAACCACCAGAGTTGTTGGAGTAGGCAGTTTCTTCTCCCTCTGTCAGATATTTTCATAGACAATCAGGCTCGGCTTTGAGATTTAGAACAGGGTTTAATGGAGGGGACATCAGTGGCCTGTGGCTGTTCAGGTTGTTCAAGTACCCTTTGCCCTTTGTCCTCATAAAGAGATGCTCTTTTTTGAGGAGCACTGAATCAATTCATTTTACAGATGATTCATGTTCTACTAATCTTTTTGCCCACTACACTTTAAAAGAACTAAAAAGAAAATACAACAGGTTTTCAACCAACTCTTCAATAACCCAATCTCCAGCAGGTTCTTTTCTCAATACCTTATGCTGAACCAAGCTGTTGAAGATTCCATTAGTGTGGAATCTCAGGCAAAAAATCTGCAAAAAACTGTAGGCAGGTTCAGCATTGCTCCTACTACTTGAGTTTTAAGTAATTTATTGTCTTCTCCATAATCATGATAACCATAAGCAGCTAAGGAGAAGCAGGCAAAGTAGGATGCAGTCTGCCTTGCTTGTTGAGAGAGGCTTCCGTACTTTTTTGCACCAGAGATTATCTAAGAAGAAAGGGACCCTAATGAGAAAGAAATCCAGAGTGGTCCCACACTCATATTCAGTTAATTTATTTTTTTTCCAGAGACCTCATCAACTTATTTTTGGGATAGGCCAGATAAAGTGGGATCCATCGCATCTTTTCCTAATGGAACTACATTCATGAGAGGTCCAGGAAGTGGAACAAGTGTATTTTTAACTCATCAGAGACTTAGAAGCCGCAACTTTATTAAAGAAGATGGCATTTATATTCTTTTAACAATGGAAGGTATGTAAACATTGCTGATATTCTTTATGATACAGTAAAAAAAGGAGTGTCACATACTTACCAAGTCATTAATGATGTAGATATAGATACACATGATGTACTTTGATGTACTTTTGGCAGCTTTCCAGTTTTGGAACTACATGTGTATCTAAAGTCAAATCATATGTTTGTGTATAGGTATATGCACTGTATAATTCCTTTATGTCATATGAAGATATATACAATTATGCTAATCCTGTGCAAATTATTTTGAATAGAATATTTTGAATACATTTTTCTGTTTCTGAAATAATTTAGAGGACATTTCCAAAATACATCATGCTCCTGAAAGGTAAAAAAGACTATTTATCCATTATACCTGTGGACAGGCTCTTTTTACTATTAGAACTTGTCATTAGAATAAGAGTAAAAATAGCATGAAGATCTTATTTCTTGTGTTTTTATCATGCAGATATATCACATCTACTATCAACTCAGCCAAGTATTTCACCCACCCATATTGTGAATACACCCAGTGCCAGCACCACCAAACCTACCTCTAATGCCACTGCCACCACCAGGCCCACAGCTGCCACCACCAAGCCCACAGCTGCCACCCAGCCTACCACCATGACAACACCCTCCACAACAGTCTCTGTCACTGAAAAGCCAGAGATAGAGACTCCAGATTTCTGTCCAGACAACCCTTGTGAAAATGATGGTGTCTGTGTTATTGTAGATAGAGCACAGGTGTGCAGGTAACCGCCTTTATTCACTCTGAAATGCCATTTCAGAAAGAGTAATGAAAGTTTCTAGTAGAACAAATCTTTGTTCCTAAGGAAAGGAAAGACTGATTAAAGCAAATATTTCCAACTGCTACTGTGAGACTAAACTTATGACCAGTTTGGACAACAAAGCTCCTAACTGCAGCATTTGACCATTTGAAGTACTCTACTTGACTTCTCTGTAAATTGTATTTTAAATGTGTTTATCGTTTTCAGTAATGTCTTAGTCCAATGTTATAAAGTGGACTGTGCACCTCCTAAGAAGTCTCTATAGCAAAATTTAGAAGAGTTAAATATAAATGCAGTTGAAACGAAAGAGCATTTGTGTCAGTAGAAAAGATGTTTAATACTTCTTAGGCTGGAAGCAGCATAGACATTATTTTAGAATTTGATTCAGAAATATCATGTAGGCCAAATTATGACCATGAATTACTGAAGTCTAGTCGCTCGTCTTTGAAACCAGCAGTGAAGGCTGAGGCCTAAAAACTTTGTTTGCCCTGCAGGAAAATTAATGTCAACTCTTAGTTAATTCTCTGCGGATGCATTTATGTAACTCACCTGGCTTATTAGCATTGTTCCAGGTCTCAAACAAGCTCTAACACTGAAGATAGTAACCTTGTGTGATGCTATGCCAGGGCGGGTAGACTGGGGGAGTGCTGTGAGGCAAACATCTAAAGGCCAGGAGCAACAAGAGTCAGGATGACTCACTAAGTGTTATATCTCCCCATTTAGAAACCTTTTGAAAAACAATTCTTGTGCAACCCATCAGAAGGAGGTCACAAATATGAGTAAATGTCAAGAAGCTGTTCCAAGAAGACAAAAAAGTTATGCCGAATGTTATGTCTGATTTTGAAATTATGGAAAGAGAACATTTATTTTCTGATATATCTGGGCTGTTTGAAGTTTTAGCGCCTATGATGTGACCTGCTTTCTGTCCTAGAGAATTATGTGACCAGCAGTCAGTTTACACTCTGATTTTCTATTGAGAAACGAGGGGGAATGTGATAAAGAGCTCTGTTTAAGCCTGATGACATGAAGTCCCCCAACAGTCAGTATCTTCACAGTGCACTGCAAATGGACTACTTTTCAGGGTTGAGGGTAGTTCTGAATAAATGGCTTGGCTTAGACAGGAACTAGAAAAACAACACGTAAGGAACAATTTGGGTTAAAAAGATAGGGGCAGGTGTGCACTCAGTGGTACTGCACAGATATTTTTTAGAGTTAGATCATGGGACCCTTGCATGCTCACTATAAAATGTTTCGGAGCTGATTGTGATGCTGAATAAGGTGAAGGAATCTAGCCCTGGAAGTTGGTTTTAGTTCTAAATGACTGCTGGGATTTTAATTTCTTACCTTCCTCTTGGGAGAGGGCAGAGGCAGCTCATACAACTCCTTTAAATTTGAAAATTATCTCCTTTCTGCAATAACAAGGTCTCATCAGATCATGCCGTACCTACTAGTGGAGAAGCACTGAGCAGGGAAAGGGGAATGTGGTGGGAACACCTTCAACTAGCTCAGTCCTTGAACTGGGAAATTCCTGCAGCTAAGTTTTGGTTCAGCTGCTATCTGCCAGAAGCGCTTTGAGAGGCCATCCTGTGGTCTCCTCCCTGTTTATCTCACAGGTTCAAACTGCTGAATAACGTGAGCTGAGAAATAAAAAAAACTCTAAAGAACATATGGGGAAACAGGAGGATGATGTTTCCCAGCGGGTGGTAAATGTAGATTGATTGGATAAAAATAGCAGTGTAAAGCTTCTGGACCAGTTGCCCCATAAGCTTGTTCAGCTCCTTCCTACAAAGGCTTTTTGAAGAAGATGGAATGGTTTTGTGTAAAAGCTGAGCATGATAAAAGGCAGAACTGCATCAGGATTTCAGGCTAATTAGTAATAGTAGAAGCAAATATTACATGACATTGGTCCCAGTGACGGGTATCAGTTTCATGGAGCAGCAAGAGAGTTTTCTATCAACAGAAGTACTATAAACTTCAAGGAAAAGGAAGCAGAGAAGTGAACTGAGTGATCCAGAGGGCATCTTCATTGGTAACAAAAGATGGTCATTCTGTTGCAGCAGCTCTATAGTTCAGCTGCAGACAAGTGTTAAGCAGTCAAAAGGTTCAGGATGGTGCTTGGGTCTTCCGGCAAAGCCTCTCTCTGAAGACATGACCTGAAAAACAGCAGGAACCTGGAAGAAGCACATGTGTAAAGGCAGTTGGCCACTCAAGACAACTTTAAAATAGAAGTCCATTTTCAGATAACTTCATTATGCTTTGGCCTATAGAAACAGTGCATCAGAGATGCAGTTTTTCTTAAGTAGACCTTTTCATGCCTTTAATCTTTAGGCAGTCCTAGCACACATTTGTTCTTTTACTTTCTAGATGTCCCGCTGCTGAAAACTGGTGGTACATGGGAGAAAAGTGTGAAAGGAAAGGCACAACTCAAGAAAATACTGTAATAGCTGTTTCTTCAGCCATAGCTGTATTTGTTGTAATGCTTATTGTCACTATCACAACTGCAGTGTGCCTTAAAAAGAAATACAGCCGAAGAAAGGGAAATGGGGAGAACCTGACTCTAGAGGTAAGTATTCTGCCTCTTTTAACAAATATATATGTATGCACACACATATTTACTAAAAAGTAAACAATCAAATTCAGTAAGAAGTAAACTGGAAGATACCACATTTTGGAAGTCTGAAGACTACAGCATAGAAATTAAAGAGCTCAATGAATTGCTACTAATTTATCAAACACCAAAAAGCCACTTCATCCAAAACCTGTTCTTGTCCATCCCCAGCACCCTGATGGCAGACTGCCTGGAGTGGGAGAGTGTGAACAAAGGGGCTTATTTTCAATTTGTAACTAAATTGTGTTTTTCACTTAGTGGACTTGTGTTTCGTCTATTATGTCATTTTCTACTAAAGATCACCCCTTATAACACCTGGATATGGTGCTAAAAACGCCAACCCAAAATATCAAAGCAAAAAGCAAATCTAAAAATCAGTTTCCCCATTCAGTGGCAATTTTTTAATGCAAGGAACAAAACATGACTTAGGGGAGAAATCATGACTTAGGGAGAGGTAAAAGAAGACAGAAGGTTAAAACTATGTGAATGACTGGATCAGAAAGACCATGTAGTGAATAGCAGCAGCATTTGGGCAGGTTCTGACAGTAAATTTCATAAAGTCCAAGGCACATGGACTCTTAGTTTAAATAGAGACTTAAAACTTGGAAATAGTAAGAGTGACATAGCTTAGAGGGACTCACAAGGCGCAGGAGAAATTCTCTAAGCAAATTGAAGAAGAGTAGCCTTCCAGACAGCAGAATTCCATTTTTAATTTTGTAGTAATATCCTTTGTGTGATATCCTGTTGGGGCGCAGTACCTCTGAGCAATGCTAGATACTTGACAATTTATGACCTTCCAATAGATAACTTTCATTTCTTTGCAAGTAATGCTTTTAGAGTACATACGTATTTCCCTTCCCTACACTCTTTTAAGATATGATTCTTTTTTTTCTTATTTAGGCTACAACAGCCTTCTGAAGATAATGCAAACAACCATCAAAGACACAAGATGAACATCACTTGAAAACCACAACTACGTCATTGTTCTTTCTATTATTTTTATCTTAACCATCACGATAAAGGCTTATAAAGTCTGGAAAATAATTCATCATCTGGATAAAATACTGCACTAAAGTCAGTGTGTGTCTGACAGTGTTGTTTATTGCTCAGCAAAATGAGAATATGTTGTATGACATGCCTTTAGTCTACCGGAACATGAAGAAAACATGTAAAACTGCATCCTGACTTTCAATCAGCACAGTGAAGTCTAGGTTGCTTTCTTATCATCATACAGATGTCTATAATAAAATGGTGTTGGACCCTGTAATCACTGGGTATGCAGTAGTTCTGAGTGCTGCAACAGCTGTCAGTCAGTAGTGTGAGGGTATGTATGTGGAGCGTGGGAGTTTCTGGTTCATTAAGTTATTTGGTCATGATCTACTTACTATAAAAGAAATTAATGAGGAAAGTAATAAATTAACCACACAGACACGCAAACATTAAGGAGGAAGTCACAACAGAGACAGTAATGAGGACCCAGAACACTTCAGCTGCTGATTGATGTCCCATTAAAGGAACTACTCAGGCAGAGCCTTCAAGAATGTCAATCTGAACAACAATTTTTAACTGACAGGAAGGGAGAAACATGATTAACATGAGTATTGTGGGACACTTGAGGCTGCTTGGGATATGTGCTATTGGAAGAGGTTTGTGGACTTATGTAAAAATGACTATGGGATGTTTAGGGAAAGGGCCAAAGGATCCAAAGACAAGGGGAAGGATCACCGTGGATTGGAGAGGACCTAGTGTGGGAAAATGGCGCCAGCTACTGCAGAGACTGGCAGGCAAAAGAGACCTGTGTTCCAATGACCAGAGAAGACCACACGTCTTCGGGCTTGTGGGTCTAGGAACTAGCACATGGAGGGACTGGCACGCAAGAATTTGTGTGCCAGTAGCTGGAAGGACCATAGACTGAAAGGCTAATCACCAGCACCTGGAAGGACTGGTGTGTGTTGCATGTGTGTTGAAAGGTCCAAGTGCCAGCAACTGGAGAAGAGGCCATGGGCAGCATGGCTGTAGGTCTGGGTGGCAGCAACTGAAAGGATCAGGTTTTATGTGAGTATATAAGAGGTCTAAGTGTTGGCAGTTGCAGGGACCTGGGTCTGCTTATATTTCTTCACTGAATTTAATCCTTCTCAAGCAAACTTCAAGCTGGACTAGCTAGTGAGTTGGAGGAAACATTTCCACATCTGGAGATCTTGGTCGCAGCCAGTGATTGGGGAAAGGGAGCCCAGGCATGGATATTAGGCAGAGTGAGAGCCCGTGGTAATGTTCAAGGGAACTGTGATTGTGGGAGTGCTTATGTGATGAGTGTGTGAGTATATGCATCTATTTCACTAGCAAGCATCACATTGCTTTATCTGGCAAGTAGGAGGTGACTTGCATACCAGTTAAAAGACCCCTGGTCCAGGCAAGGATATTAAACAGGTTTAGAGGCCATGTTAACATTCAAGGCAGCTGTGAATGTGGGTGTATTTATGGATGTGGAGAATGAAGGCACTCGTTTTCACCAGAGAACCTCCATTCTGATCAGCTGGAGGAAAGGAAGAGGACAGGATGTCTGCACTTGTGCAAGTTTGGGTAGTGTTGTAGGTGGGTTGTGCCATGTATGCTGTGCATGTATGTGCAGCAGTCTGTTCATTCAGCTACATTAGGAACCTCTGTGTGTGTGAGTGTGTCTCTTGGGTACACGCTCAACTTTGCTACAGGCCAGACCTGCAAACACAGAACAACTGAATCCCTGCGACTGGGATGTAAAGATCACCTGGGACCATTCCTGGCCAGGCATTTTGTCTGCAGAGAAGGGATCCTGGGGCTGGTAGATTTTGTTGCACTGTTAACAGCCTTAGCAAGTAGATAGGGCTACAATTCAGAGTGATTTGGAGAATAAAGTAGGTATGGAAATACAAGAGCCAGAGGAAGCAAAGTGTACTTCCCTAAGGACACTTTGCAGAGGAAGATGGCAGTCACCATGGGCAGAGATCATCACATTGGCAGTGGTTTGGAGCGGGGCTGCAAGAGACAGGAGTGCCAGTAATAGAAATGTCAGGTCACACCAGATGGTTGGTAGACTGGTATGTGAATATGTTCACATTTAAAGGTCAGCAGCTACTTCGATTCCCTGGATGGATGTTGATGATCATAACATTTATTGTGCAGTTTACCCTGACTGCAGGCAAGAACAGTTCAAATGTATGGAAATTTGATGAGGGAACTAGTCTTCCTCTGAATGATACTGCACAGCACAAAGCAACAAACGTGTATGCTACTGTCCCAACATTACATATGTAGTCCTCCTCTGATTGATATTCTCTGAAATGTAGTTATATTTAAAGCATTCATAGCTGGGTTTATGAGCTTTTGTCAGAACCCAAAGACTTGTGAAAACAGCCAGACAAAATTAACAAAGATTCGTCAGAGCTAACGAACATGCTGGATAGGAAGATACCCTACTATAGCTGTCTTAAAATAACTTTCCTATTTTGACATGTCTTCATCAGCAGTTTTCATGCAAATAATCCTCCAAATGCGCCTTTAATTAAGATATGCACATAGATTTACATGGAGTTAAGAAGACACAAATGAGACTGTTCATTAATTCAACTGTGGCTAAAATACTTAACATTATAAACAGTGAGCATTTCATAATTTCAAATGTTAACTACCAGATTTGTCACTGCAGAGATCCTTTATATCTTTTGAAATCCAGATTACATGAAACAGCATAAATACTTACCTGTGCTTTCATCAGAAGAGAGCTTAATACTCAGAGCAACATATTAGAATGCATTGTGCAAAATACAAATACCATAGGATATATCCTGAAATGGTAAACTTCCATGGAAAGAAAACCTTAAGCTTTTGCTTATTCATTTCAAATAGGAATCAATGAAGAACAGAACTTCAAACTGAATCTGTGTCAGCGAATATGAACAACTCACTTTTCAGTGGTGTGCAGATTCCACAGAGCCAAGAGACTGAGTTTTCATTAATGTCAGTAACTGACCTAACAATACTCATGAGGAAAATACATTTTTTTTTCAATTTACAATGCTGACAAATTACTCAGGAAGCCCAGCACAGATCCGATATTGCACTTTATAGTCTATCACAAGAGTTCTACTACTAGCTTAAGTTCCTGAACAAGCACATTTTTCTTAAAAAGCTTAAGCACAACTGACTTACAGTGAGGGTATTTTCCTGTGAAGAAAGGAGGTGAGAGATTAAAAGTATATACGTGGTTTAGGAAATGAAGTGTTTCAACTGGAGTTTCCTTTATGTGTAGATGCTTTACTTGGATTTGTAATTAACTGGTGAAAGTTGCAATGCCTCAGTAGTGATCTCCTCTTGTGAAAACAGCAATGAAGATTCACCAGTCCAGTCCAACTTCCCTCTGGAGCTGACTTTCCCACTTCCCTGACTTTGCCTACATGGTTATTAGGGCTGCATCTATTATTTTTCATGAAATAGCTTAATTTTGGAGATGAACATGTGACACACAAATTTCATCACAGATCAGATACCGTGTTGGTCAGTCGGAGAGCCATACACAGGGTGGCGGCCTGGGTGTTTTCTTCCCTAAAGCAGATTTATTCACATAAAGTTTTAGTAAAAGTCTTTAATAAAGACTTTTATAATATAGTAAATTTCTCTGTGTGAAATCAGATACTAATATGATAGTAAACCCCACTAACATTAGATCTGTACCAAATTCCACTTCCCCTTTGCATCCTTTGCACTGTGATGATTCAGGTTAAAATCACCAAGGATTTGCTCTGCCTGCATCCCTGGTCAGGCACATTCCACTTTCTAGAGAACAGGACTAGTGGAAAAACTTATTATTGGGTTCCCACAATGTGCAGAACAAGGGCTTGAACTGTGGATATTGACTCCATGGGTCAATTGCCCTGCTCCTGTTTCTCACTCATGTGAGGGTCTCTGCTGGTACCTGGTGGCTGACCCCCACCCCCAGCAAAGAAAACCCAGGCTTAAGTGAATGTTGTCTTCTCTGCTCCTCCTTTTCTGAGCTCTGGACTAGTTGTACAGCTGGACCCAGCAGAGTATGTGCACATTGTATTTAGGGCTGTGTGCATGACTCATTCCCCACTGCCGAGTCTATCATCAGAGCCACAGCATGGGTTTAAGAATAAAATAGAATAACCCCAGTATTCAAGTCAGTGGCTCAGGTTTGGATTAAAGAAAAGGTAGGCTATTCTAGCTACTTAGCAGTCTTTCTTCAAGAATCTCCGTATTGCAGAAAATCTTTTAGGCATGACACCTAATATCTATGCTAAACGGTATACACAGCCTCATATTCCTGATACAGGCAAACCAGACCAATTTCACTGCTATTTGCATCACATGGATCAGCTTGCTCAGTCTAGCTTTTGCACAAGTAGCAAATATCTGAATCATAATGTCTAACAGTCTGGCTGACACTGCATTGTCTAAATGTGAAAAGGGACCGATCCCAGACACTACGCTCTCTCTTGTCTCATATCACCCACGCCAGCAGACATGGGTGCAGAGCAGGAGTCATAATTTGCCATTTTTTTAAGTGCAGATCAGAGCAGAGAAGTGGTATTTCTTCTCCCCCCCCACCCCGTTTCCTTTCCCACTGTTATTAGAGCTCGGGGGCTTTTGCTCAGACACAGATTTTCAAGCTATCATCTTCAATGCCAGTAGTACGGATAGTCATGTCTCAAAAGAAGATAACCATCAAATAAACTGCCTTTTCTGAACAGTTCGTTGTTGCTTCTCAAATCTAGAGTTGTTGCCTAGAGACTTTTGTAGTATTTGTTGCAGTAATGGCAAAATACCTGTATTTTGCTCTGTGTTATGAAATTACGAAGAAATTTAATATACAGTGATCTCATTTTCCCACTTCTTTCAACTACATATATTCTAGTTTATTAAAAAAAGACAGCTCAAAAGTCAAGTTTTAGTAATTTTTTTTTTGTACAAGAAGAAGATTATGAATTTTTCTCAGTGGACAGATTCCATGAGGCTGCTTTCCTTGTCCTGTCCCCTTTCTGAGCACCAGCGGAATGAACTGGGAAAAAACCACTGACCACAGCAATTCAGACTGATCACCCCTCCCACTAGAGTGCATATGGATCGTTCTCATTTGTATTAAACTTCTTCAAAATCATCACCCATCACTAGTGCCACCTTTTCTATTTTTTCATGGAATTCTCCCTACCTCCCCACTCAGTTTATTACTTACAACATGTACATGGTAACTGGTGTCATAAAGGCTGAAGGCAGGTTTACATTCCAGTTTTCATTTTAATTTGCTCACAAATTGCTAAACTTCTTCCACTTCAGATGAAATGGTCTATGCTTGATCTCCACCTTTGACTTCACCTGCTGTGAAAATCAAACCTCATTGTTTCCCAAGGTTGCAACGCTTAATCCTACAATACATAAACATGATTGTTCTTCCAATGCAATACTCATGGGAAAAAAAAGATTATGTGCTCTTTATCAGATTTGAATCTTACATCTTCTAAAAAATGTGATGGATCATTTTGATTAACTAACTTCTTAATGATAGCATTTCTGCTCAGTGGTTACTAATATGTAACTAGAACCAGCCATCTTGCTCTGCTAAAGCTGTGTGTATGTGCATATGCCCTTGAATTTTTTATCACCATCTGGATCCATGTAGTCTATGCTACAAAAAGCCAGATCAAATCTTGTCAGCAGCACGTCTCCCCCTTCATGTGATTGCTTTTTTTCTTTTTCATACTTCTCATCATGTTGTGAACACTTGGGTTTGGAGGCAGCTTTCACTCATGTAAATGATGTTGGCTTATTCAGAATAGAGCACTATAAATGACATAAAATAACACTGCCACTTCAGCTTAGTTCGTTAAGCTATTTGTTTATTAAGCTTGGTAGTTATTAAGTTGTTTAATAAACTTTATTAACTGTATTAGGAGTCTCTCTTGCTCCTTGGAAGACTCAGGTTTCATTTTGGCTGCTACCATCATGCCTTCGTCACCAGAAAACATTTGTCAGGGTAAACTGAAGGTAAGGAGAGAAACAGAAAATGAAAGCATCTATCACCTCTACTGGTTTAAGGAACAGCCTCTGCAGGCACTCAGTTTGCCTTGGCCAAAAGAACAATGATCATGCTTAAGCCTTAGTGTGTGTGATTGGGAGGAATGGAAAAAGAAAAGCTGCTTTTCCTTAAGGAAAGAAAAACTCAGATTAAAAATCTGGGAATACACAACTATGGGCCACTGCATGATAGATACAGGCCATGTCTCCTAAGCAGATAGATGGTCCTTTGCAACATGAAGCCTGAACAATTCCTCCTGCTCAGCAGCCCACCTATTTGCTCTGGTTTTCATAGGCTCCCAGTTCACAGCAAGATCAATCACCTCTACTTGTGTCCTTTCTAAACCGGTTTCCATTAGCTTATGCCAACATGCACATACCTCACTTATAAGCGCCATGAGACCTCTTGCTGCTCCAACTGTAGTGCTGCTGAGCCTCTTTGGGCAGCTCTGTCCCTCGGGAGGTCTGTGAGACTGGCAGCCAGGGTGATGTGGATGCTGCGCTGACACAAGCAGCACACAACATGCTTTGTTGCTGGAAGACTGAAATATAACTTGGAATAGTAACCCCTTCCATGACTTCTGCCAGGAACAAAGCTGGCAGTGGTTACCCCATAGTGCCGGCTCTGCTGTGCCCATATAAAGCTTGTCCCTGCATAGGCTGCTGCTGGAGACAATAAATAAGCGTGGCTCTTGCCTGAGAGGATTTGTTGGAGGAACTGGTGCAGACCGGCGCTGTTTCACAGAGCCATTGAAGACCAGATGTAAATATTTGTCCTCCTGCCTTGGGAGGGAAGTCCTCATCCCGCACCCAATTCCCCTTGCCAGTAAAAGCAGCACTGCCCCATGCTGCCTTTTGTGGCCAGGTCCTCACACGGTCATGCAGTGGGAGTGACTACAGAGCAATTTGGTTGACATCAAACCTCCCTACTGGCTACAGCCATGTCCATGAAAGACCTGCAGAGCACTGGCTGGCAACCAGCTTCCCCCCAAGAGTGAATCTTAAGCCTTGGCACAAATTTGGATTTCTGAGAAATACAAATAGCCACAAAAGCAGTCCCAGCAACCTCAAAGGTGTTTCTGAAGTAAAATGTGGGGAAAGGAGAAATAGAGGTTTATTTACCTTTTCCCCCTGGGGTTCAAACGAGCAAGCCACGTCTCCCTTTGTGAAGCAAATTCATAGAAATGCTTTCATTTAATCCATAATCATGCCTGAGTGCTTAGATGGAAAGTGGTGCCACTTGCTTTCCTAAGAACAAGTTATTTTAGCTTCCAGTTGCCTTGATTTATACCCATCTTGCACAAACCACTTGCAGGTGCATCAGGTCACTCTCAGATTGCCTGTGGCTGGGCTTACGTGCGTATTTGCTTTCTCACTTGTTTCCTACACCATGTCAATGATCTGGTGGACTAGGACTATATGGGCTAGAATTGTTCATTTTTTTCCTGTTCCGCAAACACTCTTCAGCTATAAAACACTTATCAGGTAGCATCAAGACCATTTCAAGGCTTTGTTACCAAAAAAGCCTAGGGGCTGGGATGCTGGAGCTGTGGTACATGGGTGCTTGCTGATGCACACATGGGCACACAGCATGCAGCCGAGAGTGTGGGGACCATTGCACGACAGGAGGGTTTTAGAGCTCAAAAGATGGAGAGTTTGATATCTTTGGAAATGCAAGGCTGAGCATCAGTTTCTTAATCAGCAGTTACAGCTGCTGTCAACTGCCTTCCTGGCAACCCCCTGCTGATGGTGGAAATGGTGTAGGGAATGTTTTGCAATACAAAGATCACATCTTAAAGGGGAAAGCAGAGCACTTTGCTACATGTCAGTGGCAGGACCAAAGCCTTTTGCACACTGGTTTTACAGCACTACTAAAAAAATAAATAGCTTAATAATCAGTAGAAGAATCCTCATCTTTCTTTATTACAATTTTATTCAGCATATATGTGAGTGATGAAGTTTTGCTGAATACTTTGTACAGTATCGCTTAGTTTATTAAACAGGAATGAAGTAAACACCCTCTCCTTCCCCACCGCTTTTGGCTTTTGTCACAAGGGGTGCTCAAAGTGTTTGAAATCTAAGTAGCTACTGGTGAAATCAGAATATTTTTTGCACATCTCTCCCAACAGTCACTGTGCAAGACACAGCCATGCACTCCTAAGGTTCTGGATCATCTCAGATGGAGCCACACATCAGGAGGATTACCCTTGCCAAAGGTCTTTTCCCAGCTGCAGCAGGGCTTATTTGTTATTAAACTTTAAACTTGAGTTTAACAACACAGCAACCCCATGCAAATACACAGGTGTGCAGCATGAAACTTTAATGGAAGGGGGAGTGCTGTGGGTCCCAGCAGCCAGAGCCCTGACTCCTGTCCAGGGATGTGCAAAAGAAATGAAGGCAGGAGGAGGATCATGGTCACATCTTTCAGATCCAGGGCCTGCAGGATGCAGGCCCAGACCTCTGAGCTGTGTGTTATGAACAGTCACCAAATATTTGCTGATGATGTCAGGGGCTAATTGCTCCAGTAAACTGGAATCTTGGTACTTTCAAGCTCTGGCAGGAATGAACTTGAATGAGATAAATGTTCTTGCACTTACAAAGTATTTTTACAATTAATTGCCCAAATACTCCTGGGAAATGGGAAATCAGTTTCTTCAATTTATTGGAAAGACAGTTAAATCAGGACTATTAGGAGGCTTAAGTAAGAGCACAGAGTAAATCGCTGTCAAATCAGATTGAGAAAAGGCAACCAAACAGTACCTGTTTGTTGGTCTGAAGTTTCACTGCCCTGATGGTGCCATTTAGTCTAGTGATCACAAGCAGAGACATGTCACCAGTGGGAGCAAGTCCAGGACCTCTGGCAGTGCTGCTCCACCACGGCCACCATTGTCGCCACACATCCTCTTTGGTCCCCAAAGCCCGAGAGCTGTCAGCTTCATCACTGTTGGCAGACAGACCTCAGTAGCTGGATAAAGGTGGTGGGAACAGGAGAGCCAGAAGTGCCTGCTGATAGGTCAGGGGATACTAACCCTGATCTTGCCAACTCCAGCAGAACCTGGGGCTGTGATAGAATCATAGAATAGTTCGGGTTGGA
>NW_009922116.1:0-4478 GCF_000696875.1 Nestor notabilis
GAAGATAGTACTTGGGGGAGGGGGGGGAGGTTGATGAGAAGCTTGACATGAGCAGGCAGTGAGCGCTTGCAGCCCAGACTGGGCTGTATCAAAAGAAGCATGACCAGCAGGTCAAAGGAGGTGATCCTGCCCCTCTACTCTGCTCTTGTGAGGCCTCACTTGGAGTATTGTGTCCAGTTCTGGTGTCCTCAACATGAAAAGGACATGGAGCTATTGGAGCAAGTCCAGAGGAGGTCCACGAGGATGACCAGGGGGCTGGAGTACCTCCCGTATTAAGACAGGCTGAGAAAGTTGGGGCTGTTTAGCCTGGTCAGAGCCTTGGGCAACATGCTTTAGTGTGTGGTGTCCCTGCTCATGGCAAGGGGGTTGGAACTAGATGATCTTAAGGTCCTTTCCAACCCAAACCATTCTATGATTCTATGAAATCTGAAGTGTTTCTTTTCTATTTTACAGATTAAACATCTACATAGGGATCTTATGAAAATAATTAAAATATAGGGTTTAAATAATGGGTAAAAAGTAGTGGATTATGAATGGAACTGTCTCAATACCAAAAAAGAACAAATGAGATATTCAGCTTTTAGAAGGTCTCTGAATCTCTAGAGCTTTTTGAAAATTTGCCTTCCACATGTCTTTGATGTCTTGAGAGACAGGAAAAAAAAATCTTAGCACAAGAAATATTGAAGAATCTTTGACAGAATGTTGTCTTTGTTTACTGGAGGTTGTACTAGAGAACAAACTCAGAGAAAAGAAGGATTATTTTAGAAATGTTTTATACTCAGACAGAGTGCATGAGCAGACAAAGCCAGTGACAGAAAAATTGCAAAAGAAATTGCACAGAAATATACTGCTTAATGGTAAAAGAAGTGGTGAAAATGAAACCTTATTTCTAATTGGGAAAGTTCTGAAGCCTCCAGCATTCTGTAACTTTTCAGTTCCAGCGGGTTGGATGCCATCTTTCATAAAAGAATTTTGAATTTAGTATAATAGAAAAATGAGTTGCAAGGGTGACATCTCATGCTCTTTAAGTAGTGTCATGAGTGGAGTTGACATGAGTCTTTTGAATGTAGATTTAACCATACTTCATGAGAGCATTTCTTGTGAGCAACAGTAGAGGACAGAGTTGTGAAAATATTTTAAAGTTTGTGCTAGAAGTTTTTAATGACAACTCTCACAAATTAAACAGAAATAGCAATATTGGTGGAAAACAGGTCCAATCTTTTCTTTCATTTTGCCAGTTAGCAGAAAGGGTGGAACCAGAAATAAGATGTATAATGCAAATCAGCTTCTAGCTTCGTGGCAGGTGTCATCATGAGGGTTTCAGCTTTTATGACAATGGAATGTTCTTTGATGACTATAGCCTTTTAGGGAGGGATGGTGTGCAACTGCCTAGAAAAGGCATGGTATTCTTGGGCAGCAAGCTGGCCAACTTGGTAAGGTGGGTTTAAACTGAAGGACTCAGGGTGTAGAATCCGAAGTGGCAATGCTCACACCATTGCAACCAACTGGGAAACAAGCGAATCTAACCAGAGCAGTGACAAATTCCTTAGCTAACTACCAAGATGAGAATCAGAAGGCCAGCCACCTCAGATGTATGTAGACCACTGCACACAACCTGGGGGATCGAACAGGAGGAATTGGAGCTCTGTGCTCAATCAGAAAGTTATGATATTATAGGAATAACCAAAACATGGTGGGGCAACTCACATGACTGGAGGATTGCAATGGATGGTTATAGGCTGTTTCATAAAGACAGGTAAGGAAGAAGAGGAGAAGGAGTCATGCTCTGTGGTGAGGAGAACTTTGAATTTGTAAAAATCAGCTACTGGGATTGTGGAAGCCCTATCAAATGCATCTGGGTTAAGATCGGAGGGATTGTCTTCAAAGGGAATCCTACAGTAGGCATCTGTTACTGACCTCCAGATCAAAATGATAAAGCCAACAAAGCAATATTTGGGTTACCTAAGCAAGCTTCAGTTGAACAGAATGTGGTTCTTATGCATGACTTCAGCTACACAGGTATTTTTGGAAGAACAGTTTAGCAGCTCATGTCACCCATCAAGTTCTCGGAATGCAGAAAGATCTGCTTACTCTTACAAACTTTAAATGTGCCAGCCAGGAATGAGACACTGCTGGAATTGCTACTCACAAACCAAGAAAACCTGCTTTGTATTATCATGGTAAGCAATAGCCTAGGTTGCAGTAATCACCATATTGTGGAGTCTGGGGTCTCACTGAGCATCCTGAAGGTCAATAGTAAGACAAAAGTATTGTGCTTTAAATCCAGCGGAAGAATCAGAAAAAATGTAAAATCTGTGGGTTGGGATAAGAACTGTTTATTAATTGAAATAAAGTTAGTAATAATAATAGGAAAAAGAGAGGGATATAAAACCCAAGAAGCACAAATGATACATCAAAACAATAAGCTATATTGAATGTTAATCTGTTAATGCTAGCACATATTTATATATGTTATAAATAAACGTAGTATCCTATTGGAAATAATGGAATGCTTTATGAAAATATATAATTACAGTATACTATATGTAAAAATTTTAATATAAATCATAAAAAGATGTTCCTATTAAACTTCAACATCCAGTAGTACTAAGAATCAAGTGTGTATAAACTACTAGGATCTGTGATTTTACAAAGTATATTTTTTCTTACTTATTGTAATAACCTTGTGAGGGATAAAAAAAATCATAGATGGACTATACTAACCACTGTCACAAGAGCAAGAATATAACTTTCAGAGACTAGAAGATGAATAGCAATACCTATAAAATTTGCTTTGAGGATTTTGTTTCAAATTTATCCTACAATATTGTTTATTCTCTTTTATGAATATGATGTTCAGAGTTGGAATAGATGATAAAATGTCCCCTTCAGGAAAAGATGAAGAATGAAGAGCATTTGATCAATGACCTACCTTTAAGCTTAAAAAGTTGTTCATTTCTTCATATCTGACTATTAGAGCTTCTGGAAATCTCAGCATAGTTCTTCAGAAACAACTTATAAATCCACAGAGAAATTCAGAAGCTTGTGTTTCTGTGGAACATTTCTTCTTTAGACAATATTAATGTTTGCTTAACTTCTCCAAGTATAGAGGTACAAATCCTTGTATCTTCGGGATAAGGTACAGACCTACTGATCTAATTGAGCTAATGATTTGTTTCAAATATCAGAGTTCATATTTCAATTTATTTTAGTTCTCTAACATAACGATTGACTATGATGTGTGTGGAATATGTCATTTTTTTGACAGCAATATTGAACCTTGTAAGGGTAAAAAAGGTCTGCAAAGTACAGATTTACATATTTCCTCTAACTTAAAGGATATAAAATTTTAAGACTGAGAGTGATATCTTGTCTCCGTAGCCATTTGTGGGAGCTTTGTAGTAATTTCAAAGTGTTGTCATCCTATATCTATATCCAAAGACACATTAGTCATCTACTGTTGAGCAAGTTGTTGTTCAGATCTTTACTTTTTTTTAAATTTTAAATTAATGCATTCTTATAAAACTATGTTAATATAAATAACAGAGGATCTGGACTGCTGTTTGTACAAAATTAACCATCATCTTCTGTTTATCACTCTTAAAAAATAACATACATTATTATGGGTCCTTTAGGGGGTTTTGCCAGAATACTTGTTAAAACTTCAGCTTAACAAAAAGACTTCAGTCCATGTAAAAATCCATGCCAGAAGCTATAAAAAGGTTTTATGGTCACAAAGTACTGTAGTACATGTATTACCTAGCATTATTTTCATTATAGTATTATAACAATACAACAATAATAATGACCTTTCATAATAGTGTTTTCAAAATTTCATGTTCCCTTCCACCATCATGTGAACTTCAGAAGTTATGTAGACATTTGTTTGTTTTCTTACCTTCACATTTTTTGGAAGGGGTAGAAACTAATGCGTTATTATTCAAACAGCATTGAAGAGACCACGAAAATTGACCATTCTGTGTCTTCTTTCCAGATTATTGGGAGAAGCCATGAAAGAAGATGGCTATATTATAGCAAACTGAAGACGCGCAGATCTGTGTTCTTCTCATGAGATATGTACAGTACTTAATCAGATGTCACTTTGCACAAGAGTGATAAGCATATAAATGAAATGCAATCGGCTCAAATTTAACTGAGATAAAAATGAAATGGCACTGGCAGGATTTGAAAAATACATTGATAACTTGGTAGGCACATTAAGTTATTCTATTGACAGTAAGCATCTTAAAATCCTTTAAAATAAGTAATAAAATGTCTGTTAGAGCCATTGGTGACCTTGGACTAAATTTTCTGACAAATAAAAAAAAATGCTGTTTTTCTTTCAATATTCCATCAGAAAGGTTGACAGTTCCAAACAGATGATAACATAATCATTGAGCTATCACCACTTTTTTGCTTGAATCTACACTGAGGGATGAAGATGAAATAAAATCGTAGAATCATAGAATGGTTTGGGT
>NW_009922117.1:0-8088 GCF_000696875.1 Nestor notabilis
GGAAAGCAGCGCTGTGCAATGCAGTGAGCTGGCGCTGTCTGCTCTTCCCCTGCCTCCCCACTTCCCTACCAGAGAAGCGCCTCTGACCACACCAGGCTGGCGGCTCCGCTGTGCTCTGGAGGACAAGGCTGGAATGAAATGTTAAATTGAATGTCAAAGAGGTGTTGAATTCAATTACAGCGCACGTCAAGAGGCTGAGGACGGGGCTCTGACAGGGGCTGTACCGCACCCGCCCGCTGCAGATCCTGCTGCCCGCAGCCTGCTTCCGCGTTCCCCGGAGCAGCTCCGTCTCCTGTTGCGTTCCCGAGTGCTGGCCCCGGGACAGAGACACTCCCCCCGCTGTCTCAGCGGTCCAGTTGCACCCCATGATGTGGTCACTGTGTCTCCAGGGATGCTTGGTCTGACAAAAAGAGGACACGCGTTGGCAGGTGCCTCCAGGTCCAGCTTTCCAGTGCCGTGGGTGCCCCTGGTTCCTGTCCTGTGTGTGTCACTAATGCTGCAGGACACGGGTGGGTTGGTTTCTTTTCCTTTGTTCTCCTCGGGGACAGAAATCAAAGAAACCTGTTGATGTTGCATACCTGAACTTGGGGCAGGTTTCTGCCAGAGCCTGGTTATTTACAGAACTTCTTAAAGTGGGTTTTGTGTTGCTGTTGGGCAACACTCCCCCATGCACATCAGAGACTGTTCAGAGATCTGTTCTTCATTATTCTTCATGCCCCATCCCTGGCAGTGCTCAAGGCCAGGTTGGACACAGGGGCTTGGAGCAACCTGCTCTAGTGGAAGGTGTCCCTGCCCGTAGAGGGGGGTTGTAACTGGATGATATTAAGGTCCCTTCCAACACAAACCGATCTGGGATTATTTGTTAGGATTTTCTCTTTGCACTCTGTGGTTTATGTCTGTGCTGTGTTTTTCTGTTTGTGACTCACTTCCTTGAGCTCACTTCAGGTGAATACCCAGATTTTGCAGTTCACATGGAGTTGGAGGCTCCTCAGGTGGCAGCTCATGCTCGGGCTGAGTTTGAGCGTGTCCTGCAGCATCCTGCAACCCTGCCCTTGACCAGTGCCCTTCCCCAGCACTATGCTCTGGAGGGGTGCAAGGGCTGTGCACATGGAGCTGGGTGCTGACGTTTGTAGGAGCCTCATGTAGATGGTGTGGAGCATTAGCACAAGGACCATGACCTGGCTACACAAGCTGGCATAGCAGTGATGGCAGAGAAGCAATGTGAGGTGTTTGCAGGGGTTTGGCTGTCAGATGGGCTGTTGACAACTGCACCCTTGGGATTTATTTTTTTCCAGAGGAGTAGTTCTAGGTGAATAGAAGAAGCTGCAGCTCATAGCAAAGGGGGTAACCAAGATCTGCCCCAAAACCAGCACGTTAGTACGTAGGAATTTGATGTAACCCTGTAGTTATGTTTGTCGGGGATGGAGGGGGGATGTCTCTGGCAAACCCTGGACCTGTTAGCTGCCTCTCATCTGACCATCCAGCTCGTGGCTTGCAGGCGGACCCTGGGTCCTGCTGTCCCCCAGGCATTGCTCCTTGCAGCGTTCCACCGTCAGCTGCAAGGACAAGTGTTCCTCTGCCATCCCCTGCACAAGCACCAAGTGCTTCGTGCTCTGCTCCTTGACTGTGGGGCCCGTGTTCTGGAATAGGTGTTAAACTCTTGTGACCATTTGTTTTATGTCTGTTTACTTCATTCCTGCAGACCTGCAGGGTGTAATGTTTAGGTTATGGAACCCTTGTGCCTGCCTGGATTTATGGCCAGGCTGTGTGGGAAAGCAGTGCTCCTGCTGGGTTTATGGCACCCCGCTGGGTAGATAACCCTCTGCTGCCCAGGAGCCCCTGTGGTGCTGGTCAGGGAGCCCAGAGCAGGGAGGGCTCTGCCTGGGTGAGGAGGGGATGGGGTGGGACATCTCCATGGAGGGTATTGCTGTCGCTTGCCCCCCTGCGCGGGCCAGGCAGTCTGTGCTCCTTTCTGCATGGCTGTGCAAGGAAAAGGGTTTTTGCCACTGCTCGTCCCCTCTCCTGCAGCTGCTCCGATATCTTCAGGCCAATTCCAGCCGGGTTTGATGGGCTGAGGGGTTTTGGGATACAGAAATACCACTCTTTGTTACAGGAGGGAATACCGAGCACTAGGTTTGAAGAGCGGGCAGATAATTGGCTCACCTTTTATCTGGTGGAGGAAGATCTACAAGGCGGGCAATGGAAGGACTTTGGGAGTTGGGATGCATTTATTCTGGAACAGCTGTTTAAAACCAGCCTTGCTCATGGATCTGCTTGTTTAAGAGACTGAGTCCATCATTAAGTGAGGGGTAAAAGCATTTTACACTCTGGGGTTTGTTGTGTGGCACAACTTCAACTTTCTGTCCCTGACTCGAGAGGGCTGCCGACAGTGGCTGTTAGAGCAGAAGCTGAACACTGTTCACAAACTACAGTCAATTCCCGGGTTTTGGAGAACCTGGTTTTTGTTTCCTGTCTCGTAATTGTGCAGGTTCTTTCCTGAAGCTGCTTTTTACCAGCTCTGACAAAAACATCCCTTTTCATGAGAGATTTGTGATATTTATGCTTTCGTTCCACTTCTGTAGATACTATCAGTCAATGAAGCACCGCTCTGGAGAGAAGATAAATGTTTGTCTCTGCTTGTAAGTTGTGTGTTATTAATAGAGAGTTTATCTGCTGCTACGGGGGCTCAAAGGCACAATTAAACCAAGGACCACATACTGAAAATATTCCTCCTTGGTCCCAGCTGAGCATTGTATGAGGGGCTAACAGGGAGTGTACGAGTAAAGCATCTGAGGTTAGAACATGCTGGTACTAAAGCTGTATAAACTAACACGCTGTATGTAAACAGCGTGAGGCTGGTGCTTCTGTTGCCTTAAATAGAAAAGGTATTTTGTTTCTGAGCTGGTTTCCCTTTACCTCCAAGTTTTGCTCTGTGTCCCTCAGTGCTGCCTTACCCCCTGGTAGCACAGTGTCCATCGGGCCACCTCCCAGCTTCCTCTGTGCCCTCATAGTGTGAGCAGCAGAAGCCCCATCCTCGAGGTAAGGGTGGTCTGCAAGCTTGAGCACTCACATCCCACTCGGGGAACAGAGCTGTGCCCAGTACTCCCAGGAAATGGTGCCTGGGGAAAGCTGGATGGCAGAGCAACAGAACACTGCCCTCAAGGGCTCTGCTGTGGCTGACTGCATCCTTGCATCCAGCATTCATGGCCCATGGTGAGGGCAGCAGTAGGAGAGTGATGCTGCATCTATCTCTTGCTGCTTGAGACTTGGTCAAGGAGCCCCATGGTATCAGGGTCTTGGGCAAATCGGGTGAGACTTTTGTCTTGATCAAGTTGGGCACTTGGAGGAGAGATTGAGATGAGCTCTTGGGCAGAAGCTCTTCCCTGTGAGGGTGCTGAGGCGCTGGCACAGGGTGCCCAGAGAAGCTGTGGCTGCCCCATCCCTGGCAGTGTTCAAGGCCAGGTTGGACACAGGGGCTTGGAGCAACCTGCTCTAGTGGAAGGTGTCCCTGTCCGTGGCAGGGGTTGGAGCTGGAAGAGCTTTAAGGTCCCTTCCAACACAAACCAGCCTGGGGTTCTGTGATAAGAGTAGTCTGGTGGGAGTCACCAATGTTGGTCAATCAGCAGAGGATGGCAAGGGTACAGTTTGAAATGCAGATATCTCTGATGAGAGCTTGCTGTTGGCTGCAGTGTGGGCAAGAGAGTGGGAAAGATGAAGGTTTTCTGCTTTTCCCTTGCTTGAATTCCTGTTCATTGTGAGTGTTTTAGTCTCTCTTCCCTCCCTAAACCTCATGTTCACCAGTAAAGCTGGAGCTTCATGTGCAGGGTGTGCTTAGAGCACTGTCCTCTCCTAAGGTAAGGTTCCACCATATCTTTGATGTCTGTGCCTGGGACCTTACGGACCAGATGGAGAAGCTGTCTGAGCATGTTTAGATCCGCTATTCATGAGAACAGCAAAACTTGTCTGCCCTCTGAAGTTCATCATCCACAGTTCTTCTGTGTTGCTGACTGTGACATTGGAGTTTTGTGGCGTATTGCAGTTCTGATGTGTGGCTGCGATTGGTCATCTGACCTTTACAGTTAATTCCTCAGTAATGGTGTCAGTGCGATGCCAAAATAACCCAAATGTGGTTTTATATCTTCATCATGCTGCAGAGTTGGAAATAAACTGCTCTCAAAATTAATCCAGAAAATAAATGTCCTCATACAATGAAAGTTGGAGAGAGACAATATCTCAGTGAATTGTAAAACCTTAGTAACCACCAGGAGCTACTACAGTTTAATTTGTTGTTGTAAACTGGATTGGTCTCACTTAATGGTAAGTAATGGATTTGGAAGTAGGAAGTAACATCACATTTTTACATCACCAGTACCTGCTGATTGCTAGGTCTCTTCTGGAAACCCTAAATGCCTCAGGATTTTTTGGATATGTGAATGAAGTAACAGGAAAAGGAGCAGCTGACATTATCCTGAGCTGCCAAAGCACCTTTTGGGAAGTCTGCAGCACAAAGTTGTGCTTAAAAGGCAAAAAAAAAGAAATAAAGCCAGGGGTTAGAAACTGCACGAGAAGCAGGAAAACATAAAGGCATTAAATGGTGAGGGGTCAGTATGAAGATGCTGTGACTCCATTCACAATTGATAATAATGATTAAGTTTCTGTAGCAAAATTATAGGGGCTTAGCAGCAAGATGTCAGTGTTCACACTGGCGCTGGTTGTGTCTTTAATAGGAAACAGGATCTGAGCCATTTCATGGGAATGAGGGCAAATTGGCTGAACGTGCAGCACCTGCGTGGACAAACTTGGTGTGAGATGGGTTAGAGCAGTTGCCTGGTGGGGGTGCATCGGGTGTTCTTCTGCTCTTGGGTATGACACAGAAAATGAGGATTTTTGTTAGTGGTCTACAGCAGCATGGCAGCTTCCAGCCTAAACCTGTGTAGTGGGTTTAGGGAATTCCTTTCTGGAGTTGGATGTATCCATTTGGACAATGTTAGAAAACAGTGAATTTCATGGAGAAGGAAAGGACCCATAGAAGTCACATCAACAGTTCCATCCCTGGTGATGTAACATCTGACTGAGCTGGACTGTGAAGAAACAGTATTCTCTGTGCACAGACCTGCCTGGGAATCTGGGGAAGGCTTGTCCAGAATGGAGCAGACTGATGACCCTACTTGGGATATCCTGTCCAGTGATAGACCCCACTTAGGCTTATCCTATCCAGCAGCTACAGGATGAAATCAGGAGTTGGAGGCCAGTGCTGAGACTGTGGGAATGTTCTCTGCTCTCTCCACAAAGCCTGGTGCAGTGCTGAGATGGAGTTAGCTGTGCCCAGGCGCTCCTTGGTTTTCTTGTCTGGGGGAAGCCTGGGTGATGGAATTTGGCTGCTTTGCGAGGGGTTTGCTCCCAGTTAGGAGCAGCCGGGTGGGAATGGAGGAGGGAGAGATCTCGGAAGTTGCTTGGGGAAGTGACATGGTGACATCTGAAAAAATAAGAAACCTTTGAGAGTGTTGTGGATAATTATGGAATTCAGATTGGAAATGTTCTGTGCATTTTTAATATCTCTACTAGGAGAAGTACAGCTGCTTTAATGTTTAATGCATGTACAGTAATAGCAGCTGAGCTGATCTCTGTGGGCCCATTTGTTCCATTACTGTCCAGAAAGAAATAAATTATATTCTATTTCAAACCATATTCTGGGTCCGGGTGCTGCAGGGCCAGGACCAGGGGAGTGACAGCAGTGGGAGGACTCTGTCCCTGAGCCTGTCCTTGCCTGTCCCAGGGAGCTCTGCATGCACTTGGTACAGGGATACAGGGAATAAGTGTCCTCAGTAGAATCAGTGGCTGGGATGAGAGGATCTTCTCAAGTCAGTCTTCAACTGACTTCAGCAGAAGGAAGTCAATTAATTTCGGTTCCAGAAAATCAACTAGTTCCAGACACCTCTCACTTGAGCTTTACAAAAATTCTCATAATGCTGCAGCCAAGGCTTTTCTCTCCTGAGCAGGAAGAAACCCCAGACCTGGAGCACTGACTCTCCTAACACTTCTCAGCTAAGCCCCTTTAACGTAGCCAAAGGCATTCCAGCTCCCCAGGGAAGCTTCTCAAGTTCAGGTGGCATTGGGGTGATCTCGGTGGGGTGTGAGCAGACACTGTTGGTGTCATTACACTTTTAGATTAGTTCAGTATTTAAAATGATGTTGACTTTGCCTTCTGGTTGCTGGTGTTTCACACCTGTGGTGTCTTGGAAGTGAGAAGCACACTCACCGCGCTTTAAGTTTTATTAGTAAAGGATGAGAGCTGGGGAACTATCTGCATCCAGACATGAGCAGATGCTGATCACTGTGCATTGCTGCTGATGTGCTGGAGACTTTTTGGGCTGGGTGCATAGTGTCTCATATTCTAAGCCTCCACTCCCTATAACAAGGAAGGGATTTTCTGCAGCAGTTCTTACTTGCTTCTCTCCCTATTCTGTCCTCGTGTCCTTCCAGAGCTGTGCCACAGCAGCCCTTGCTGGAGCTCATTGAATGTGTGAAGATGGAAAGGGGCTGTGGGAAGAGCCAGAGGCAGTTTCTTCAGGCTGGGGCAATACCTGCACAGCTTCCCTCTGTCCTGGGCCTGGAGCTGGAAGCCCTGGGTCTGTGGGACGAACAGGGGATACTCGAGGTGGCAGCCAGACTTGTTTCTGTTGCCAATAGATGCTTTCTAAACAGCAGGTGCACAGTTTGTCTCCTCCTTAGCTGCAGAGCTCTTCAATATGCTCTTAATTTGTACTTACTTTATGCTTACATTTATGCATATTATATGAAAATAGCATACTTACACACAAAACAATACACTTATTTTACACTGATTAAGAACACATTTTACCTGTGTAAAGCTCCCTTCAACCCAAACCAGTCTGATTCTGCTGCTCCGGTCCAATTGGTGACCGAAGGTCTGTGGGATAATGGCCCCAATGGCCACGCGGGAGGATGAGGACTGGGATGCTCCCCATGGGGCTGAGCCAAGCCACAGCCCCAGTCAGATCAGATGAGGAGGAAGGGATGGAGAGTGCTTTCCAGGAGTTCCTGGTGACACCCAGAGAGGGAGGATGGCTACAGCCTCCTGCAGACACCAGCTCGGTCCTTCAGGCACTTCTCAAAGATGCCATCATGGGTAGCACAGGTGATCCAGCCCCATCTCCAGCATAAGCCCAGCTCCTCATGGTTTCTGCCCTCACCAGCCCATCCAAGGGCAGCTCCATAGACCCAGTAACCCACCTGGGAATGAAGGGAAGGAGGGAGAAAAGGCAGATGTAAGTTAGGGCTGTGAAATCATCTTCACTTTGAAGAGAGTCTTTTCGCCGTATTTGCTGAGCATTTCACATAATAGATCCCCAGGGCAGGAGAGCAACAGCAAACACACATTGCTTTGGTAACGACATGTTTTGTTCACCTACAAGTGCAAGGCTATCCCTCTGGGAAGGGAGGGAAGCACTCAGCAGTGTGGATGAGCCCCTGGAGAAGAAACCAAACATTCAGGAATAACACAAACCATCCATCAGTGCTCTACCAGGAGACAGCAAAACAATCCTCCAGATCAGCAGGACCTAAAGAGCACAGAGATGAGCCCTGAATCACTCAGCTTTTACCAGGAACCCTGGCTCCCCAGCTTCTCCCAGTTTGAAGCCTTGTCTTGCAGCTGCCAGCAAAGCCCATGACGTAGAGGAAAATGCTTCCTCCCTGTCCCTTCTGTGGTGGGAAGAGAGTCCTCGGGCAGTACAGATATGCAGGGCTGGTTTGCTTCTCCAACAAGAAATTAATGCAACACAAAGTCCCAAAGGGCTTTAGAGTAAGTGTTTTCAAACAAAATCTTTCATAGACAGTCACAGCTGCAGGAGAACAAATCAACTCAAACAGCATCTTTGATGACCTCCTGAGAACAACTTGGCTGCAGGATCTCTGTGCTTCAGGAGATTGAGAGGAAAAACCAACAAACAAATCTCACAGAACCCCAGCCTGGTTTTGGTTGAAGGGACCTTAAAGCTCCTCCAGTTTCAACCCCTGCCACGGGCAGGGACACCTTCCACTAGAGCAGGTTGCTCCAAGCCCTGT
>NW_009922117.1:8119-19988 GCF_000696875.1 Nestor notabilis
CAGGAAGCTGTCTGGCAGCTGCATTGGGTTGGGTGACTCTCTTAGTAAAAGAAATAACATCCCTGGGGCAGAAAAGCTGCCTGTATCCATCTGCACGTTATCTTTAAGTTAAAGCTTTCCTTGCAGGAGGACTGGACAAGGAACCAGGCAGACATATTCAGTGGCTTAAGCTGACTTGGTTTTCAATGTTGCTGACCTTTCCAGCAGAGCTTTCCAGTTTGTACCTGCTTACCAACTTACCTGCCTTCAGATCATAGATGTGCAGGACGGATTTGAATCTATGTAACTTTATCCCAAATAATCCCCTCAGACCATTGTTCTGTCAGAGGGTGCTGTATGCTCTGCACTTCTGGCTTTTAAAATGGCAAGGTAAAGAAGCTTTACATTACTGCAAGCCTGGATTTCTATCTGCTTTTGGGAGTGTAGTTACTTAAGGTTTGTGGAACAAAGGTGGATTTCTTGTTCTGTGTTGCAAGTATTAGCGACAGTTGAGAAGAGCATGCAGAAAATGTCTGTGGAAGCCTGACCTAAGAATGCACCTTGATTTGCATGAACAGAGGGGAAGTCAGATGGCATGAAGGATACCAAAGCATCAGTCGCTGTGTCAGTCTTTCTGTCTAAGAAAAGCATCTCCATTAAGATCAGGAAATCGCCCTTTACACACATTTGCCTGTTCAGTTTTTAATCTTTCTTTTCCTGTTCTGTAAATAGTGCAAGAATGGTATTAACTGTGTACTGCCAGTAAGCTGATTCTCTTGCTCCAAGCTATCAGACACATAAGCACAGCAGGGCTGGGTTGTAAACTGAGTTGGATTTGATTCTTTTCTACATCTGTGTTATTCTGAGCTCTTATGTAAACACTTGGAATGCAATTTCTATATATACTCGGTTGTTATGCAACTACCCCATGCAGTGATGCCAAAGGGATTTCATTTTCTTCTTGGTGGCTTTGGGAAGCAGTGATTGAGCATTCTTCCTGGGGACAGCACAGAGAATGAAAGTGAAAAACAGTCATAAAAATGACAGAAAACAAGGGCAACCGCACATTTCGAAAGGGAAAATCAGAATGTTTCCAAGTTACCAAACTATTTATGGTGGCTCTCGCTGGTTGTGTGATTACAGCTTCAGCACCACTTGACTACATTTGTTCTCTGTGGAAATTCTTGACTGGCTCAATACATACATCTGCATTACAGCCCGTGCTGAATACATTCCTTATGTATTATTGATGAAACATGCTTATTTATAGCAGATGATGTTTAGCAGGGTAGCAGTGAAAGCCTTGCCAGAGATGTGTTCCACCAGATCCCCAGTGCTTTTCAAGTGATGATCAGTGCATCCCCAGAGTAGCTTTGGGAACGTGCTGGGTAAATCACAACGTTGTCTAGGTGTTCTCTGCAGAAGCAGCTCTCCAGCAATGGCACTGAGAACCACATCCCTCCTGGAAACCTCTTGGAAGTCATGAAACTACATAAGAAATGACTTTTAATTTAAATTGATTTAATGCTTCAATTAACTGATGTATTTATTGTAATAAAGTATTACTGGAGAGAGGCTTTGGCCAAGGGCCTGTAGGGACAGGACAAGGGGAATGGTTTGAACCTGCCAGAGGGGAGATTGAGATGAGCTCTTGGGCAGAAGCTCTTCCCTGTGAGGGTGCTGAGGCGCTGGCACAGGGTGCCCAGAGAAGCTGTGGCTGCCCCATCCCTGGCAGTGTTCAAGGCCAGGTTGGACACAGGGGCTTGGAGCAACCTGCTCTAGTGGAAGGTGTTCCTGCCCGGGGAAGGTGTCCCTGCCCGTGGCAGGGGTTGGAGCTGGAGGAGCTTTAAGGTCCCTTCATCCCAAACCTGTCTGGGATTCTACAATTCTGTGTTAGCATCCGTATTTGATACAAAGGTTCTGTGCAGTGTCAAGTGTTTTTGCACTCTGATGCTTCTGTAATGAACTTGTGCTGCCAGCTCCTGGGAAGGAGGAAAATAACTATTACAGCTGCACCCAGACAGAACTTCTAAATGCTGATGGAAAAGACTTGGAGCAGAACTCACAGCACAGGTTTTGCTTTGCCCATGCTCCTGCTGGGCTGCCGGGTTCATGGGGATATGAGGTGCCAGCTGAGCTGCGCCAGTGCTGGGGAGGGCCCCGCACTCCCTGGCGGGGCTTTGCGCCTGGGCTCAGCTCTGAGGCATTACTTTGGTGAGGTCCATAATGCGGAGTCACTTCTGAACTGATCCACCTTAACACCCGTGTTGGATTTGCATAGCTTTTGGAGCTGGAAGTCCAACACATCACCTGCTTAATCCTCCTTGAGTCAAAGCAAACACGTTCTAAGTGGATTCTAGAAATAAATGTTTAGTTTTACACACTTCTGCTTTCAAAGTAACTGTTGAAGTCAAAGGTTAAACTGCAATGAAAACCTTACTGCCTTTTCTCTCTGAAAGGATGGTAGGAAGACAAAGCTGCCTTGCTCAGCCTCTGGAAGTGTTTTGGCTTATTGGTTGTGGCTTTGGGTTTGTCATTTAGTGTCTTGTAAGAGTGAGAGCTGAATGCACAGTCTTCTGGTGCTAATCATTCAGATTATCTGGCAGCTGTTCTATCTTTGCGTGGCTTTGTATCACTCTTCAGAATAAAACCATAATACCACATCATCCAATTTTATTATTTTTCCTCTTTTCATTACGAATGTGCATTATCTAAATGCCTTCCTATAAAGCTGGGGCTGGCGGATAGTTTATCTCTGTGCAGAAAGAAATTAGCTTATTTTCTGCTTTGCATAATGTTTTTGGAGCCCCAGTATAACGTTTGCAAGCTTGGATGTTTAAGGTGCCATAGGCTGTGGGCAGTAAATAGGCTTTGTTCCTTCTCATAGCAGTTCTGAATGCAGAAAATTGTGAATTGCACTTAAAGGGGAACTAAAGCTGCTTCTTTTTACCTTCCTTTTTAATATAAACTTCTACAGCTGAAGAAATACATTACCCTTTTGCCACTTAAACCACGCTGCTCTTCCTGCATTTTGTTCTGTCTCAGTAACACAGTTGTATTAATTTAATTTTGTATTAAATTTCTCAGGCATGTAATAAAATCCTGTTCCTTTGGTAATCCAGCAATCTGAGCAAACACAATATAGCAGCATTACAGGAGAACACTTAATCCCCACTCGTTTCTCTCCAATGTCCCTGCCCATGACAGAGGGGTGTTGGATTAATTCTTTAAAGATCCATTTGAACCCAAAACATCCTGTGATTATGGAAGGTGGTTTGGACTTGTGCAGGTGTGAAATGAGGGTGTTTCTGTTCAGGCAAGCTCAGGTCCTGCCTTTCTGCATTTATTACCTGATTTCAGTTAATAACACATTGCTAAAACACATCCATGGTTTGGTGAGTCTCTGTCTACACGTTTTCTATCTCAAGGCTTTAGGAGAGTGTGGCTGCAGGGAAAACCCTCTATCCCAGGGCATCCCGCATCCCACAAGCAGGGTGCTGCCGCCCCTGCCTTGGTGCTGAGGCTTTTCTGCTTCACTGCATCTTGTGTGAGACGAGAGCACCTCAGGGAAACAAGGAACAAAGCTGAAACCTTCACCTTCCTTTCCTCTCCCTCAAAGCCCTGGTGGTGAGTGTGGCAACATGACTCCAAAGGCAAGTGCGAAGAGTTTCAAACGTATTCAGTCTTCCTGACCTCCCTTTGAAAAGGGAAACCTTGAAACCAGAGGGTTCAGCTCGCATCCCGGGGGCTCATCATTACAACAAACCAGTGGATCATGTCTACAGCAGAACTCCCTGTCTGTGTCCATACCCACCCAGAGAAGACACTGGGCATGCTTCTTATTCAGGAAACCAAGCTGTGGAGGGGGGTTGGCACAAGGGGGTTTGAATGGGACAAATTGGGACATCTCTGCTGCTGCAAAGCACCACCCCAGACTGCTGTCAGGCTTCCCACTGGCAGCATTCGATGTCCAGGGCTTTGTGTCTGTTGTGTGCTATTAAACTGTGTCAGGCTAAAATCTGGCCAGGGATTGTCAGGCGGGTGTAAATCCCGACCTCTTTCAAAGTGGCTGTTTCTCTGTGTCTCTGCCAAATGGCTGGGCAGGGAGCACTGCGTGTCCTTGTGGGTGCAGAGGGGATTTGCCCATTGGCAGCCTCTCAGCACAGTGAAATACCCCTGCTGTTAAGTCAGGCTTAGAGGCTGGAGGGTGCAGGCAGCATGTCAGAGCTCAGCGCCTGGGACTTGTGTTGCAGATGTGAACTTCTAATCCCCTGTGCAGATGTAGCTGAGCTGCTGACCCATCCTGCATCACATCACTGCAGGGACACCCTGCCCTGGGACACTGCTCCAGAACGTTTGTGTCCCTCCGCAATGCCTTGGCAAGAGCAAACTCCAGGTGACGGGTAAGAAGCTCAGCCAGCACCTGAACAGATGTGCCAGCAGCAACCAGGGGCTGCAAACGGCTTGAAATATTTCATAGAACCCCAGACTGGTTTGGTTTGAAGGGACCTTAAAGCTCCTCCAGCTCCAACCCCTGCCACGGGCAGGGACACCTTCCACTAGAGCAGGTTGCTCCAAGCCCCTGTGTCCAACCTGGCCTTGAACACTGCCAGGGATGGGGCAGCCACAGCTTCTCTGGGCACCCTGTGCCAGCGCCTCAGCACCCTCACAGGGAAGAGCTTCTGCCTCAGAGCTCATCTCAATCTCCCCTCTGGCAGGTTCAAACCATTCCCCTTGTCCTGTCCCTACAGGCCCTTGTCTCCCATGAAAACTGCAGAAGAGAGGGAAAAGGGGATCTGCATCTTCCTTCGGATGAGATGAGTCTGCAGCACTCTTGTTATAGGCAGCATTCAAGCATGTTTCATTGTACCAGATTTGTGGCTGAAGTTTTATTCATTGTAATGCCAAACCTTCACCAATCTTCACATTTTTCAGCTCAATGCAGCTCCCTCCTGTAACTGAGTATTTTTACAATATCCTTTGAGATCACTTAAGCATTTTGAAAAGCAAAGTAAGAAAAAAATGCATAATCCCTTTATTGCCTGTGTAATACAGATGAGTCTCAAGTACAAAGACATGCAAATTTAGTCCTATCCTTCACATTCGAATTCTCATTCCTAGGCTGGTGCACACCCACACTGGAGAGTATGCTTGTACACACACACAAATCCTTATTTGTTCCAGTATTCAAGTTTTAGATGGATGAAACCATTCCTTTATTAAGCTCACCTTTAATTGGGTGTAATCTTTGAGTAAAATAAAACCCAAATCCCGTTCCTGATGAGGCAGGAGTTAATTCAGCTTTTCCAGTTATCCCCTTCCCTCATTAAAACTACTTGTGATGTTCTTCCTTGGCGTGAGTGAGTATGGCTGTTGGAAAATGGCCATTATAGGTTTGATAGAATCATAGAATAGTTAGGGTTGGAAAGGACCTCAAGATCATCTAGTTCCAACACCCCTGCCATGAGCAGGGACACCACACACTAAACTATGCCACCCAAGACTCTGTCCAGCCTGGCCTTGAACACCTCCAGGATTGAAGCACTCACAACTTCCTTGGGCAACGCATTCCAGTGCCTCACCACCCTCACCGTGAAGAACTTCTTCCTTAGATCTAACCTCAACTTGCCCTGTTTAAGTTTAAACCCATTACCCCTTGTCCTACCACAAGAGTCCCTAATGAAGAGTCCCTCCCCAGCATCCTTGTAGGCCCCCTTCAGATACTGGAAGGCTGCTGTGAGGTCTCCACGCAGTCTTCTCTTCTCCAGGCTGAATAGCCCCAGCTTTCTCCGCCTGTCTTCATACGGGAGGTGCTCCAGTCCTCTTATCATCCTCGTGGCCTCCTCTGGACTTGCTCCAGTAGCTCCATGTCCTTTTTATGTTGAGGACACCAGAACTGGACACAATACTCCAAGTGGGGTCTCACAAGAGCCGAGTAGAGGGGCAGGCTCACCCCCTTTGACCTGCTGGTCATGCTTCTTTTGATAGAGCCCAGGATACGGTTGGTTTCTGGGCTGCAAGCGCACACAGTGATGAATTGAGCCATTTCAACCTGGTGTTGTAACACATCTGTTCATATGTAGTATGAAGGTGGTTTCTGTACCCCATAGTGCAAATTTCACAGTCTGAAAGCACAACTACTTCCCGAAACTGGGATATCCAGGGCTTGTCATCTTAGGTTAGTTCATAGGCTTCTCAAAGGAAAATGTAGCTGGTTGGGATTTCTCCTGCTGTGTGTTATAGACTTTTCCTTACATTGAGTAGTAAGAAAGAAGAAATGTTGTGTAGAGAAGAGCAGGTTTCCTGCTGTTCTGTAATCACATAATTTATGGAAATGTCTATGTTGAGAGTCACAGAGCCAAGAGGTTACACAGAGCAGAAACTACATTCCACAACTCTGACAGTGGGGAAGGGACCCTGCTAGGATCTGGCTGCTGCGGGGGAAGGTGCAGCTGGCAAAGGGACACACGTTTAGATATACATGGCCCTTTGCAGCGGGTCTGGCTGGGCAGCACCTGTGTGTTGGGATTGTTGTAATTGCTGACTTGTGTTGAGAGGCAGTGATACATTTTCCTCTTGAATATGCAGTGCCTGTTGGTGTAGGTGTTTAAATGCACACAGATCTACTCTGTAAAACCAGGAGCTGTGCCTTCTGTTCTCTGAAGCATGCAGCGAAGGTAACGGCCTTTCTTCTCTGAAACGTTTCTGCACGCTGGAATCGATGAAACCCCAATTCTGACACCAGCACCTGTGTGATCCCAACAACATTTAGATAAAAAAAGACCCAAATGCATGTTAGACCCTGAAGACATCTTTTGTGCCCGAGGTGATCTGTGACTTGTGTGCTTCATCTGGGGCAGCTCTGGCAGACGTGGCTGGGAAATGCAGCGGTCACAGGAACTGGCCAAGTTGATGAACTGCCCCAGTGAGTGTCCGCGGTCACTTAAGGAGGTTTTGCTCTACGGTGTTCCCAGGGCAGCCGGGTCTCCTGGTAAGCGAGGGGCAGAGGCGAAGGCGGCCGCTGGTGCCGGGAGCTTTGCCGCTCAGTGTCTCCAGACAGCACTAGCAGGAGACCTGACCTGAAATGGCTGTTCTGGACTGTAGGTGATGCTGTGGAACACGCATCTCCCGGGAGAAATCAAATCTGCTCCTGTTGAAGGTCTCGTGTGCCGGATTGCTGACCCTGGGACACAGGACCTCGCTGGAAACACTCAAGTAGAAAAGCAAAACCGGAAGGAGTTCAGCAGAATTCAGCTCCCCCTTTGAGTCCTTGTGTTTCTGCTTTGGCATTCTGCAGTGCGGTGAGTGGAGAAGCAGCTCTGAAAGGTGGAGGGTAGTCCCCTGAACATGCATTTTTCACACTCGGGGAGCATCATTCAAGGTAACTCACCATCTCCTCCAAACATCTCTCAATGTCAGGTATTTTTCTGTTCTATGATGTGTGCACTGTGAGCCTGAGCTGCCCGGTTCACACAAACGTTGCAATTCAGAACCTAAAAAACCATCTACTGCAGGGACATGTTTATTTCATTTAACGTTTTCTGCCTCCCTCTGAGCTGGTGAAACCTGGGAACAGTAACGGAGAAGAGCAGACCAGAATGAATGTGCCACCTGGGCCAAACGGAGGAAGAAGTGCCCCATGCAAGGGTGATCCTGGCAGAGCAGGAGCAGATGTGGCTCGGGAAGGACACATCCAAGCTGGGTCCCAAGTGTGGCTCTTCCTCCCTTCGCTGCGGCAGCACCTGGAACCTGCGGAGAGCTGCCCGGGAGTGCCACGAGGTGAAACCAGGGTAGTGCTGTCACATCTGTCATGACAACCCTGACCCTGGGCAGCCAACGGGGCTGCGGCTGGTCACCTCCATCTGCAGTTTGCTCTCAAGTAACCTGCTGCAGATTGCAGCTTTTGGCTGCAGTTTCAGGCCGTTCACAGTCTTCCTTTAAGCTGCTTAGAGGGGTTTGGGCGTTTTTCCCCTTTCCACATTTAAAGCAGTAGGAAGTTTGGAAGAACATGATATGCAGGGGAATGGCTTTTCTGACACTGGCTCAAACCTCCCTTTCCAGAGGTCTGGGAAGAGATCCTCAGGCCTGTGTGCCCCTGAGAGAGGGGTGCAGAAAAGTATCTGTGCACACATCATATTTCAAGGTATCGTCTCAGGCCCATAAATAATGAATTGTATGGATCTGAGCCTTTCAGAACAGAACAGCTAAATCTGGGCATTCAACATGTAATTTGGACTTGAAATTTGAAGAGCATCCATAACCCTACCTGATTTTAGCTACTGAACTTGCTCCTGCCTGCTTTTCATTGCCAGTGGAGATTGCTGGGTGTACTCACCTCCATGGGGTAGAGAGCAAAGCTCAGGGTACTATGTTTCTAACATCCCCCAGAGCAGGTGGCATGAACCAGGGCAGGAAAGGAGATGTGCATGTCAAGCTGCTCCCTGAAGCTCGTGACAGACTAGTTTTTCTCTTTAATTATGGCTAATGACACTTGTGTATTTTTACTCACTGTTTTCCTTATTTTGCTTCAATTCTGCCAGATGATTCACATCAAAACCTCATAGACACTGGCAGCAAACAACCTACTGCTCATCAGAGTGATCCAGGAACTGCCCCTGGGAACAGATCTCAGGTTGTTTATATTCCAGCCCCTCAGATGTTCCAGAGCTGCTGCTTTCAAAACCACTAGGAATCTTAGGGTGCTCTGTATTTCTGTTACTTGTGGGTCTGTGATGCTTGGAAATAAACATGACACCCTTTCCTGTGTAAAGGAAATCTTGCCTCCTGTATCTGGTAGCGCTCTGACTCAAACTGCTCACAGTTGTTCATGCAGGTGCTCGTACCGGTCTACACCAGAATGGAGTTCAGCATCTTGTGGGTTTGATGTGGGTTTTACTTAAGGTCACTTCACCCAACCCCACCAACTCAGTGACCACTGGAAAGTTACAGCACTGAAGGATGCTTGGGCAGAGCCACCACCATTGAGAGCTGGGAGGCCTCAGGCTTGCCAGAGCTAATGTGTTCCCATTAAAACTCAACTGCCATCATCACCCAAGACTAATGTAATGGAGGTCCATGTGTTTGTGGGCTCTTAGTTTGCATGAGGAGGTGTATTGCTGCTCTATCCCATTGAAACTGAGCAAGGCGCTTTCCAGCAGCAGTTTCTTCTTGTTCCCATGCCATCTGTGGGTGAAGAGAATGATATTTCTTTGCTGCGCTGAAGAGCTTGAGGTTTTCTTCCTGGCAAAAAACTACTTTGCTCTTGCTTTAGCTCATTTAAGCACTCTGTAAAGCTTATGTTTGGGCAGGCAATATATCTAGCTATTTCTTCTTCCTTTCCTATAAGACCCACTAGGTTTTTCTTGGTCACAAAACAGCTACATACTGGCTTGTGCCATCTCCTGTTCAGTTGCTTGTACATAGAGTGATGGCAAGGGAGGTGTTTCCTCTTCCTCTTCTCCGTCATCTCTGAGAAAGACATCCCAGACATATCTGCACATAAGGACAGTGTGCCTCTCCTGGTAGTCCAGTTGGCTCTGTGAGATGTGGCTGTATGGCCTGGACACAGCTGGTCCCTGCTGCCTCAGGGCTGGCTCTGGCCGGGGTAAACCAACTCCATCGGCAGCAGCTTCTCCTGCCCCTGCCTGCTCACCACCAGCTGTTAGTGCTGGTCTGTGCTGGCATCTGGCACTTCAATGTGGGGCACCAGCACCTCCTCTGCAGAAACAAAAGGATGCTGATCAGGGTCTCGCATGCAGCTGTGATGCCTGACCCTGTGCTGCCAATAGCCAGAACCTGGGGAGGACTGAAAACCTCTTCCTGTCTGGAGGTGTGTGTCTGTGCCGGGTCCTGCCCAGGAGGGGTAAGACTTTGGCCATAGGATACAGCAGAGGCTCAGCTCGGAGCCTGCTTCATGTTCTCCAGAGTGGGGGCAGATGCCTGCGCCTCTTCCTGCTATTCCCCAGCAGGCAGGTCCCGCAGGGGCAGCCCCGGCCACTGCAGTACCCAGTTAACACATAATCCCCAGGACCTGAAGTGGAAAACGTGGGTGTTGGAGAGGAACCAGAGGCACAGCTTCTTACCATGGTCCCCGTGCTGCAGACGTCAGCCCAGCCACACCACATGCCAATGCTCCCCGGACCCTGCAACCCCCTCACCCTTGCGATAGTCCTGATTTGAACTGCCAAACACCCCCATGTGCCAGTGTGGAAATAGTGCCCTGGTGTACTAAGAGCTGTGTTTCTCTCATCTGGACAATTACTCCCGCAGTTAGCTATGCAGTCGGATCTTAACTTCACCAAGCTGTTCATCAAACCTCTCTTTCATGTTCCTACGTGTGCAGTGCAGCCTGGTTTGAGATTCACACAGCCGTAGCACACGCTGCTCAGGAAGCTGCTGGCGTTTTCCTCTTCATTTCTATGTAAATCAGCAAACCCCCCAGGGTTTCAGGGATAGGGTGATGTGGTTTACAGAATGTCCTGTCATCTCTGACATCAGTGTGAATGAATTTGCATAAGATGGTGAATGGATTTCTGGGAAGAGGATAATTCGTTCAGGATGTACCTTCAAAAGGAATCACAGGAACTTCCAATCCCACACTGCTGTTTTGCCTGGGTTTGGGGTGAGCAGCATCAGCCGTGTGTGCAATGGTGCTGTCAGTGAACTGGACTGTGGCCAAAATCAGGTTGTTGTGTAATACAACAGCTGGGATCAGATGGGCTCCTGCTCCCCCAGGCTTCATGCTCCACAGCAAGTAACCTCATCAGTGCACCTCTTGGGCTTAGGTCCATTGGGAAGGAGACAATAACCTCAGAAAGTGCAGCAGAAGCTCACTGGCACTGAGCTGCTGCTGGCCTTGCTGCTGACAGACAGCGAGGGGCTGTTCCGTGCTACTTCTGGGACGTGTGCTAGAAAAAGAAGGTTTGTAAGCCCCATCTTTTCATCTCTGCTAAAAAGAATGGAAGCTGAACACTTTAGAAATGTTAAATGCCATTTCAGCACTGATTTCCACGTTGCGACAACAAGACTTGCTTCTTTCCATCAGCGGAAAGAATCTTGGCTTTTCCTCAATCTACAGTAACATTTCTGTCCGTTTCTCTTCAGAGGTTTCCTATACAAAAGCCCCAGTGGACCTCTGAAAGGTTCACAGGAGACCTGGAAACTGTCCTCAATGCCTTTCCCCTAATCCTTCACGAAAGGATGGAAAATGGGGCAAGAGAAGCAAGACCTGGGAAGCCCACACAGCTGGATGGTGGAACGACCCAACAAGGTCACTGGACTCAATTACTTTTGTCTTGGATCAGCAGTAAGAAGCTTGAGGCAGCTGCTGGGTGCAGGATTCGTGTGGGCAGGCTGAGGCAGGACATTCCCTGTCGGTGCTCGTGCTCTGCTTCTAAAATAAATCAGGGTTTTTCCTTAAACTTACACTTAAATCCTGACAATTACCCAGCATACTTGTGCTTAGAGTTTCTGCCAGTGGTGCCGTGTGCTGCCCGTTTCCTTGGCTGGCTCTGGACATTGTGCTTTATTGTATGACCTCTGCATCACACCACGTCAGGCAGCCTGCTCTTTCCATGTGCCTTACATTACTAAAGGCCAGTGGCCAGTCATTTATCATGTAAAAATCACCCATTTGGTAAGCTTTTTAAAACCAGAGAGAGTTCAGTAAACAACTGGTGCTCTGTAAGTGCCTGTTGCACATTCCACACTATTGCTCCGTCCTTGGGATGCAGCAGCACGGCTGACACAGAGCATCGGGGTCCTGGGATACAGGACGGCCCTCGTAAACTGCAGGTTGACAAGAACAGCCAAAAAGTGGCACACTGTGACACTGTGAGTGTTCAAAGCAAGGAACCTCCAGCCACACTGAGCAGACCGAAGGGAAAGCGGG
>NW_009922117.1:20019-25527 GCF_000696875.1 Nestor notabilis
TTGCCTTCTTTCAGAGGTGGTGATACTGGTTACAGCGTGTTTGCCACAGTGGTTGTCTCCTTGCCATAGTGCCTCCTGCAAAACCAGAACTGCTGCAGAACACCTCAGTATCTCTGTGTGTCTGTGTTTGGATTGGGGTCTGCTGGGCAGGTGTGGTGGTTTCTGGGTCTAAGAGCAGAAGTGCCCCAGGAGAACATGTGCAGTTCTACCAGGGGCATCAGCTGCCCAAAGCCATGTTGCTGCTCAGACCTTCCTCCAGCTCTTTATGATGCACAAAGGGAGATCCCAGCCCTCACTCAGGCAAATCCTAAATGCCAGGTTTGGAGTTTTAGGGAAGGCAGAAACAAAACCTGCTTTTAAAAAATGATTGAACAAATTTGTGGCCCCAAACCATCGGTGACCGCTTTGCATGAGGCTCAGAGACAGCTTCCAGCTCAGGGATCATTGAGCACTGGGGAGGGCTGTGGTGGGACAGGCCATTTGCCAGGCATGCCTCGGTCCAGTTCCTTTCCTCTGCCATCTGCTGTTGGCCACCCTTGAGAAGATGCTGATGGCACAGCTGTCATTACCTAGCAATAAGGCTAATTCCTTGATGTGTACTGTCCTTGTTCCAAATGCTCATCTGTAGATTGCTGCAGAGGATGCGACAACTGTGGAAGGGTATTGCGGTTTTTCATCTTTCTCTTGTAGCTTTTTGCTTATAGTTACTTCCTCAGTCAAAGATCCTTCATACCAAGCAGGAGGGGCTTGCGATTGCAGTGACCTGGCTATTTAGAATACTGAGATACAGGTTAAGATTTAGCAGACCACAGTGGGCACATAAAGCGAGTCGTGAGCAGCCAGCTTGGGGTGAATGGTTTCATAGAATCATAGAACAGTTAGGGTTGGAAAGGACCTTAAGATCATCTAGTTCCAACCACCCTGCCATGAGCAGGGACACCACACACTAAACTATGTCACCCAAGGCTCTGTCCAATCTGGCCTTGAACACCTCCAGGGTTGGAGCATTCACAACTTCCTTGGGCAACCTATTCCAGTGCCTCACCACCCTCACTGTGAAGAACTTCTTCCTTACATCTAACCTAAACTTCCCCTGTTTCAGTTTAAACCCATTACCCCTTGTCCTACCACAAGAGTCCCTAATGAAGAGTCCCTCTCCAGCATCCTTGTAGGCCCCCTTCAGATACTGGAAGGCTGCTGTGAGGTCTCCACGCAGCTTCTCTTCTCCAGGCTGAACAGCCCCAGCTTTCTCAGCCTGTCTTCATACAGGAGGTGCTCCAGCCCCTGATCATCCTCGTGGCCTCCTCTGGACTTGCTCCAGCAGCTCCGTGTCCTTTTTACGGTGAGGACACCAGAACTGGACACAATACTCCAAGTGAGATCTCACAAGGGCAGAGTAGAGGGGCAGGATCACCTCCTTTGACCTGCTGGTCACGCTGCTTTTGGTACAGTTTCATTTAATCTTGTCTTTTAGAATTCACATCATTCTAAATCTGGCCACTGGATGCAATTTAGCTTGCATGAAGGCATATCTTTGTTGCAGCAGGCAACTCTCCCCCTCCAGGTACATGTGGTGTCTTTTGGGAAAGAAGGAAACAGGGAATTGCCCCTCCTCTGGTGCCAGGTCCCTGTAGGAGCATCCCTCCCTGGGAACACAGCCCCTGCAGCCTGCTCTCAGGTTTGTGTTCAACAGGCTGCAGAAAGCAAATGCAACCAGGAAGGCAGCAGCGTGAGCATGGGGCAGGAGCTGGCCTGGTGATGGGGAACCAAGCCTCAGGTTCATCTCATTTAACTCTGCTCTCCTGTTTGCTCCAGCTCATTCGAAATCTCACCATCTGCTCTGCAGCGTGTTCCTGAGACCACAGCAGCCTAAAGAAGGTCTCTGAACAGCCTCTTTGCATCCTGAGAGGTAGGAGGGCAGAGAGCAAACACAAGCAGGTGAAAAACTGTAAAGGTAAAACCAGGAAAGTAAATGCTGATGCTTTCCTGAGGCTCAGAAAGGTGGTTTCTCTCCTGTGGCTCTTGTTTGCAGTGAGCTACAAGCAAAAATGGGAACCATTTAACACTCCCCTCAGCTCCCCTGCCTGGTGTGTTTCAGGTTTGACTTGTTTCCCATGCCCTGGTGAGGTCTTGTAGTCTCTTCATGGCACAGACCGAGATTTGTAGTCCAAGGAATGGTTCTTACTCTTTCCTAATGCTGCAGATGATCTTTAATGCAGTGAAAGGCATGGCTGTGGGTGCTTAAAAACATTTGAAATGGGATGAAATTCACAAGCACTGAGGGCCAGGTTGGACACAGGGCCTTGGAGCAACCTGCTCTAGTGGAACGTGTCCCTGCCTTTGGCAGGGTTTGGAACTGAATGAGCTTTAAGGTCCTTTCCAACATAAACCATTCCATGATAGTAAGCTGCTGCTCTCGTAGCCCCTTTCCTGCAGGTTCAGGCTTCCTCACCACTGCTGCTCCATTTTCCTTTCCCACTCACCACAGGGAACATTGCCAGGGCTGACTGTGTGATTCATGGCTATGACCAGAAGATGACTTCCAAAGAGGTCCATAGCAGTTTGTACTGGCTGTATATAAACCAGCCCTTCTTCCACAGATCCTGCAGTATCCCATCTGCTGGCACATGCTGGCTACCCTCAGGCTAGAGAGCCATACACAGAACCTATGGGGCACATGGTTTGGGATCTGCTTCAGCAGTGGCTGACCCACAGAAACACCTCAAGGGTGCTGCTCGAGCTTTCCAACCCCATTTCGAGCAGGTGCCCAGATCCAGAGCCTTGTGCTCCTTGTGCTTCTCACGTCCCATCCCACAGAAGCGTTTGGTAAAATGCCAAGGAAGCCTTTCAGTGGGATGGAAACAATAAATGTGCCAAGTAAGGATGAGCATTACAGCCCTCAAGCAAAGAATCCTCATTAGTCTGTGGGTTTGGTTATGGCTTTGGTTCTTTACAGCTCAAGGTCTGTTTTGGGTGGCTCTCCACACCTCCAGTGCAGCTGGGTTCTAACAAGCGGGTTGTGCATTTACAGCCAATGCTCCTTGGCTGGGTGTCTGTGAGCTCCCCATTTTGCTCCCAGGTACCAGGAAGGCACATTTTGTTTTCCTGCTTGGAATGCCCAGCAAGAACCAATGCACTGTAGACCTGAATACAGATACTTTCCATAACTTCTGTTTAAAGCACTGGCAAACAGTGGAGCGGCTGCAGGCTATCCTGTACTGAAATTCTCACTCGGGCCATTTACTGCAGGTCTTACTTTTCTTTTAAAATTATTTTGATTTTCCCAATAGAAAGTCACCCAAGGAAATCTCCTCAGTAACCAGAAATGATGCTAGGGGTGTCTATGGAAGTGCACGCTAGTCTTCATTGACTTGAGAAAAGATAATAATTTTAGTGGTAAAGAACTCCCAACCAGTAGGTATCTTGCAGATATCTCAGTTCGGATGCTAAAGGGCTGCGTTGCTCTAAAAAGCAGAATTTAAGGGCAGAATATCATGAAGAAATGGTGCTACTGCAACAGGCCAAAGGTATTTGGGAAATGATTGGAGGGGTTTAATTTGCTGTGCAAACACCAGCAGATTAAACATGAAATAACTCATTGATGTAAGTGCCAGAAAGCAAAACCTCCAAGTGTCAAAGTCAAGGCTGACCGGACGAGCTCATGGTTTCCAGTCTTGGAGGCAGTGTGAATAATGGATTGAAATCCATCTGATTTATGGAGATTGCAGTTCTCAGTAGATCCTTGTGTGCAGTGTTGGCTGCAGCTCCCTGGTCTGCACCAGCAGCTGCATGACGACAGGTTCCCATCTCAGAATCATTCACCACGCTTCACTAAACCCACCTCCATGTAGTGTCTCCATAAACCAGCAAGGCTTTTAGTCAGCTTAAAAGTGCACTTTAATAGTATCAGGGCTTGGAGCAACCTGCTCTAGTGGAAGGTGTCCCTGCCCAGGGCAGGGGGTTGGAACTGGATGAGCTTTAAGGTCCCTTCCAACACGAACCATTCCATGGTTCTATGATGTGCTAAGATGAAGCTTTTCAAGGCTGGGCAGTGGTGTGCTTTGAGCATGCGATTGACCTCTGGTGTGCTTTAGGGCGTACAATTGAAATGGCAAAGAGGAGGCTGAGCTCCAGGGCAGACTTGGCCCCTCTTCCCTCACCAGCACCATGTCCTCTCCCCTCTTTGGTCCGATAAACTCAGTAAGCTGATGTCTTCTAATCCTTCCTTTAGAATTGGCCTCCTGTTCTGTTGTTCAACCTCCAGAGTGGTTCTTGGGATTTTTTGCACCTTTACTCTTGGGAATATGGATGTGGTGGCAACTCTTCTTTCAAAGCTTCTTCCATTGGCGGGGGCGCTTTGGGCCGTTGGGGGGGGTGGGTGGCTCTTGGCTGCATGGGGGTGGTTACTTGGGAGCATTTGCCTCGTGGGAATCCTGCCTCAGCTCCGAGTCAAACAGAAATGCTTTTTTGCACTTGCTTTCTGGTGACAGATGAGTCTCCATTTCCAGGCTGCTGTATTTCAGTAAAAAAGGAATGTCAAAGAAACACACACATGCTGTTGAAAAGTGCTTGTTCTAAATTCTCTTGTAGGGGAAACTGTCCAACCCCTTACAACAGACGGGTGTTCTGGTCGCCTTCTGACAGCAAACCCCTGGCATAGGCACTTCTTGGCTGTGGCACTTTGCTTGCTTTTGCATGTTTTTGCCCAGGTCACTGTTGGAGATGAATGTCACCAGTGAGGATATGATTGTGTCTGTGCATCACTTGGACTCCATCGAGGCCCCCAGCGGCCCTGCATTGTCCCTTCCCTTTCACTGAGCCTGTGGAGGGGCACAACAGGCCCATGGTGGCACTGTGAGGTGAGCAGCAGGATCTGGGTGCTGTGTGCAGGGGGGGCACTCAGGAGGTTGGCTGCAAACACCTAAATCTGGTGCAGGACCAGTTTGCCCTGCTGCCTGCACAGGCTTCGTGCCAATGACCATCCTGACCCCTCTGTGCCTTATCTTCTTGGTTTCGAGATGCAGAGAAGGAGCAATTCAAAGCAACTTGCTGATGTGCCTCATTTTAGGATGGTTTTCTCTACTGGATCTCAGTTCCTGAAACACGGAGCTCTCGCCTACCTGCTCACAGAGGAACTAATGTCAGAAAATGGCTTCTACCCCAGCTCTTCACTGCCCTCTGGGGATGCTCCCACCAGCTCATTGTGCAGGATGCTTTTAGAAGCCCACGGGATTTTAACTCTGGTCTTTCAAGTGAAGTGTTGGACCAGATGATCTCCAGAAGTCCCTTCCAATCCGAACAATCCTGTGGCTCTGCAAAAATCACACATGGCTTTGGGGATAGTGGTGCCTCAGGTTTCTGTTTCCTCTGTTCTCCCCTCCATGGGATCCTCTGCATGTGTCCCTTTCTCCAAGCAGCGTGGCTTTCATGAGCAAAGAGAAATAAAACTTAGCTAGAGCTTTGGATTGTTATCTCTCCTTTCATAGAATCATAGAATCACAGGATGGT
>NW_009922118.1:0-20006 GCF_000696875.1 Nestor notabilis
CTGGGATGCAACACTCCCAAGCTTGTAGCAGGTGATCCTTGAATATCAATCAGCAGTCTTGGGCCCCCCTGCCCTCTAGGGCTTTATCCCATCAAACCTTACTAAGCAGGTTCCTGAAGAGGCCAAAGTCTGCTCTCTTGAAGTCCAGGACAGTGAGCTTGCTGCATGGTCTTCTCACTGTCCTTACGATCTCAAACTCGACCATCTCACGATCGCTGCACCCAGGGCTGCCCTGGAGCATCACATTTCCAACCAGCCCCTCCCTGCTGATGAGCACGAGGTCAGGCATGGCACCTCTCCTTGTCAGCTCCATTATCACTTGAAAAAGGAAGTTGTCTTCCACACAATCGAGGAACCTCCTGGATTGCTTGTGTTGGACCATACCATCCCTCCAGCAGATATCAGGATGGCTGAAGTCCCCTATGTGGAGAAGGGCCTGTGAGAGTGAGGCTGCTCCTACCTGTCTGTAGAGCGCTTCATCCACACAGTCCTCCTGATCAGATGGCCTGTAACAGATCCCCACAGTAATGTCCCCCATCGCTGTTCTCCATTTGACCCTGACCCACAAACTCTCTGTTGACTCATGACCTGTCCCCAGACAGATTTCCATACTCTCCAGCCTATCACTGACATAAATAGCAACTCCCCCTCCCTGTCTGCTGGGCCTGTCTTTCCTAAAGAGCCTGTAACCTTCCATTCCAACACTCCAGTCATAGGAGCCATCCCACCATACTTCTGTGATACCAATGATAACTTACCATGTAGCCGTGCACACATCTTTAATTCCTCTTGTTCGTTCCCCATACTATGAGTGTTTGTATAGGGACATCTGAGCCAAGCTCCAAATGAAGCCAACTCAATGGCTGGAGCAGCTGAAATATCTCTGCATCACTCCAAGCATTTATTATAAGTGTTGGCAACTGACTGGGAGTGTTGGGATGGATGGATGCCACCCTCCCTCAGCACACCTAGTTTAAAGCTTTCTTGACCAGCCTGGCAAACCTTTTAAAACAGATCGTCCCCTTCTCTGTCAGACCAGCTCCACCAGTCTCCAGTAGACCTGGACTCCCAAATTGAGCCCCATGTTGCAAATACCCAAACCCCTTACTATGGCACCACCCTTCTAACTATTTATTAACCTGTCAAATCCACCTGGCCTTTTCAAGGTCCTCCCTTTTGACCTGGAGGATCGATGAACAAGCTATCTGAGTGCCAGAGCCTATAACCACCTCTCCCAGGGCTCTGTAGTCTTTCTCAATGATTCCCAGGCTACTGCTGTCAGTATCACTGGCACCCACATGGACCAAAAGAAGTGGGTAATAGCGGGACTTTCTAGACCAGGCAGCCTCTCAGTAACGTCCCTGACCTGAGCCCCTGGCAGGCAACACACTTGCCTCAAGATTGGGTCAGGCTGACAGATGGTGCCTCTGTGCCCTTCAAAGTAGAGTCACCTACTACTACTAGCTGCCACTTTCTCCTGGAGGCACCAGTAGTGATCCTCCTCACTGGTGCATCAGCTGGTTCTTCATTTGGTGCAGTGTGTGTTTCCTTGTTAGCCCCCACAGAACTGTGAAGCAGTTCTGGGTGATGATGTTGGATTCGACTATGGCACCACCATGCTAGCCATTTATCAACCTGCCAAATGCGCTTAGATTTGTCCTGGAGAATTGCTGAAAAAACTACGTGAGCTCCAGAGCCCCTCACCACCCCTCACAGGGCTCCATAGTCCTTCTTAATGTTCTCCAGGCTACTGCTATCTACATCGCTAGCACTCACATGGACCGCTAGAAGGGGGTAATAGTTGGCAGAACTTTACTAGACCAGGCAGCCTCTCAGCAACATCCTTGATCTGAGCCCCTGGCAGGCAACACACCTCCCTCGAGACTGGGTTAGGCCGACAGATGGGTGCCTCTGTGCCCTTCAAAGTAGAATCCCCTACTGTTATGACCCGCTGCTTTTTCCTGGAGGCACCAGTAGTGGTCTTCTTCACTGGTGCATCAGCTGTTTGTTTATGTGGTGCAGTGTTTGTTTCCTCCTCAGCCCCCTGCAGAACTGCAAAGCGGTTCTGGGTGGGGACATCGGATTTAGGAGGAATCCCCTTGCTGCAGCCTCCCCTCCCATCAGCTCTGTCTGGTGCCTGCACTGGCCACCTCTGGGGCAGCCACAGCAGAGCTCCTGGACCAGGCCCCAGCCCTGAGGCGAGTCCTCACCAGCTCGCATGCTGCCCACGCCAACTGCTGCGCCACACACTGGTCGCTCGCGCTCCCTGGGGTGGGTTTTTACCCACTGAGGCTGGTGCCGACCCTCCTGGCTTCGCCCCCTGTGAGTCCCTGCTCGCGTCAGCGGAGTTGCAGCTCCCAGGTAAGGCCTGTCGAGGACTTAATGTTCTCTCGGTGGCTCTCGCTGCTCCGAACTGAGGCTTCGGGACACTGGGTTTCACCCAGCTCCGGGGTTGAAGGCGTCCTCTCTGGAGAGACTCACTTCGACAAATTCAAATTACTCCTTTGTACAAGCAAGAACCACCATGCAGATCTATGTCCCTCCTTAACAGCTATGAAGTTACAACCTATTCTGTCTCGCCTTACACCCAGCTTGAATTGGCTGGTAGAGAGCCCTTATTCTCACTGTTTCAGGACTCCTGTTTCATGATTCCTCTCCCAGACAATTATTGGAGTTTTAGAGCAGGTAGAATTCAAGAGGAACTGTAATTTTTCTGCAATAAAGAACTTTACCACAATTAATTTCTGAAACAGGGTCAGTCTCAAGTCTTGGAAAGCTTTTGTCCCATTTTCATTTTTTTCTTCCTCATGTTGCTCCATATGAAATGGTTGCAAATTCTTGTGTCCCCCAGGTTTCTGGACGAACATGAATTTCAAAGTACTCTACATATGAAATTACCATTATTTGTGTCATTAATTTGCAATCCATGCCATAGCAATAGTCCAGCACATCTAAGTCATACTTCTGACACAAACCTAAGAAGTACATTTTTGTGCTTTTAAGATAAAATTGCTTTGAACTTTCTCGAAGTGAACACTCACATTTTACTACATTCACTTGGGAACATGGTAAAATAGATTAAGGGATAAAAAAACAATCAGAAGCCTCTTATTGTGTAAAAATCAATATTAAGTTTTTGACCCTGCTCTCAGAAGTGGAGGGGGTTGAACTAGATAATCTGTAGAAGTCTCTTGCGGTCCTGGAGATTCTGTGATAAGAAATAGATCCTTCTTCCCTCTTATGAAGGCATACTTGAAAGAGTGAGCTGAGTGTAAATGCTTCCAATAATATTACTTGAAGGATAACCTGCCCCACTGACTTAAGGAAGACATGCATTACATTGTTGACTGATTGACAATCCCACTTACTTACCGCTGGAGAAAGTTGTGTGTGTGTGGAAAGAATACTACAGCATACCTCAGCAAACCAGGGCACAAACACTGATATGGACTGAGTTTGGGAGAAGGAATAGGGAAGTGTGGGGAGAAGGGGAGGGGAGAAGTGCTGTCCATACTGTTCCATATTCCTTCTGTGGAGGCAGAAAAGATAACTTAGACTGTCCTCTCAAAGAGCGTGGCAAAAAACTTTCACCTAGGTAGAGGAAACACAGAGAAATGGTCTTTAAGAAAATGGCTACAGACTGTAGCTACAAACTGTTTACTACAAATTGCTGCGAACTACAGACTGTTTAAAAATAGATTCAATTAAATGAGGCAATGCCAGCATAAAACAATCTACTTTAAAACAACTGTGACTGGCAATCACAAAAGGATCTTTCCAATCTAACTCCCAGTTTCATTTTAATCTAATAAAGATAGGTCTACAAATCCCATCATTTTGAATTCCATTGGGAGTGCTTTGTTTCAGTCATAGCACATAAATTGCATGGTGTCTTCAAACTGTGGCACATACAGTTTGATAAGGGGTTGCTCTTGACTAGAGAGAATAATAAGTGAAAATAAGAAAAGACTAAGAAAAATTTAGGAAGTTTATGACTTCAGTAGGCAAAATGCAAGTGCTATAAACCAAACAGCATAAATGACATTCATTTTCAAAAAGGCATTTAAATATATACTTAAATTAACTGCTAATCTGAACAATCCTGGACTCAGGCCAGCAACTGGCAAATAGCTTAAAATCATGCATGCCAAAGAGGTTACCCTATCTTGGAAAAATATTAATTGCTGTCCTACATATTAATATTTTTTAAGTCTGACCTCTAGAAACCTGTTTTTCTCCCCTACAAAATACCAGTGTGAACCTCAAATATCTAATCTCTGATGGTTGTCTTTGACTGGAACCTGTTTAATGTGAGGTACCTTAAACCAAGTCATCAGGCCCCTGGAGGCAGAACTCCCTTCTGCATCTCTAACTTCTTCACTCTGCCGCAGGGTTTCAAGGCACAGCATAAGCTAGACAAGACTTTGTGTTACTCAGACCTCAAGAAACATTGGTATATGTCACATAGAGAGTCTGACTAAGCAGTACTAACAAATGCTGCTCCAGATTATCATTCTTTTCAAAAGTCCTAGTAGTTTTACTAAACAGTTAAAAGAAGAACACTCTAGTTTTAGATGAGCTCATTAATTTAATATTACTTATAACAGAATCCTGGAGTAATTCACTAGATTGCCTGGAACCATTATTCTTACTTGATTTCATATGCTAGATAACAGTTTAAACTAAAGATCTCGTGGGTTGTCACTTCTCATTAGCAGCTTCCTTACTTTTTCTCTGGAAATAGCAGTGTATTTGATGCCAAATTCATATAACAAGAGCACTAGGGAGACTAGATGACAAGAAAATTAACATGTTTTAATACAAAGATGGCTGCAAGGTTACATATTCTTATTTTTGTTTTGAAGCGGATAAATCACTACTCTATTGGAGAGAAATAAAGTGCAATATTGGGGAAAACAGGAGCAGAAGAACCTGGTCTCTTCTAGATATTTATTGTCTGACCTCAGAGAAAGATTATGTAGTCAAATGTTGCTTAGTTTAAAGTCATGCATCTCGTGACCTGCCTTTAAAAGGTGATGAATATTAATCAGCTATGGCAATAGATGGTGTGAGGGACTTAACAGACTTTCTGTCAGTGAAGATTGCTAATAACTTAAGCAATAATAACTTAATAACTGTAGGGAGAGATCTAGATATCTCCAGTCCTGCTTTGGAAAATAAGATGTGTGCTCATGGTCCAAGAGCATTTTCTAAGATTTATTTAAGTATCTTGACCTTAAAAAGTAATTTTTATATACATATGCTTTGGAAATGAAGGAATTTCTATCTGTCACTTAAAATAAGGCTCAATACAGAATATGTGTTTGGAGTAAAGCAGAAACGTTTTTATAACCTTAATGATTTTTATTAATTTGTTATGATATGTTTATAAATAGAATGAATGCTCTTATGAGGTATAGAACAAAGAAGTTTGGTCTACATTTCAGGGTACATTTAAAAGATCCATACTAATGCCATCTTTTGATAAACACTTTAAGCTTTTTCTCTACAAATACTCTAGTTTGTAAGTGGAATTTTTAGTGCAATTTAATAAGATACTATTTTGGGCATTTTAGGTATGGGTAACACAAAGTGCTATTTGCTTAAAAGATATATTAAACTAACCTGCTTAAAATACTTCAAAGAAAACTGGCAGATGGTATCTGCCTCTGGCAGACTTACAATTATGAAGTACATGATAGATCCTTGAGAGGTGACAGTCCAGTATTTCTCATGAGCGGTACTTATTTTCTGTTACACTGCTTCTGCCTCTTGCAGTAATGGCACCTCATTTGACCTAAAAGAAGAACATTTTTTCCACAGCATTTTGCAGTGTTTTTGCAACTTGCAACTGAACACTGAGGACAATGGAGAAAACTTCTCCTCTCAGAGCTCCAGTGGTTACAAGGACAGCTCCTCCGGGCATAACTCTCTGGTGGTAGGTAAATGTTACCTTATGTTGAAAGAGACCTGACTCCACTTCAAATGCTGTCTAGCTCTTCTGTTCACTCAGGTGGAAGCTCAAGACCAAGGGATATTTCTTGTCTTGCATACTGTGCACTGTTATTACAGAATAACAATATAAACTTAAAAATGAGTTGACTTCGTAGCGTCTTGTGGCTTCAGAGCCACAAAAGATAATGCCAAGAAAAGAGAGTAGTGTATTTATTCTACAGGCACTGTCCCAACAGATCACAAAAACTGAGTCTGACTTTCTGATCAAAAATTGCCACTGGAAGAATGGAGAGTATATAGTATGTTCAGAATGTTTTAAAAGTAGTCAGTTGATAACTGCTACTTGATCAAAGCAACTTCCCAGCTCTGTTTTCTGAGTTGTATAGGGATCTCAAAATTCTTTTGCAGAGGGGCAGCATAAATTCTCAAAATGCCAATTAAATCTTGCCAAATTATACTAGTAGAGGAATGGCTTCTATGGAGAAATATACACAAAACTATCTGCAAATATGATTCATTTTCGGAGAAGAGTACCTAACTCCTTAGGGCTTCCTTATTTATGTGGAGGCTGCATGCAAGCTGTGTAACTTCCTTGGTTGTAATGACTTTATAGTGCAGACCTCAGGCTATTAGGAGGTCAGCATATGAGTTCTATAGCAAATAGCCAGCTGTGTATCATAAATATCACAAAAATGTCATGTTTACTCTTATTTCCTAAGCCCTATTTGACCACTAAAATAAAATCAACAGTGAATAAGCATGGAAAGAATAAAACTTACCGAAAATAATAAAATGAAAAACCAAACATTTCCATTAATGCAAATACGCAAATAATATGAAACTGCAATTCAGATATAGTCAAACTGGCTATATGGAAAGTTTTCATTTTTTAACAGGCTTTGGAAAATTAACATCTTTGTTCTGAGAAGGAGCTGTTTTTCTGCATATCATAAGCTACTGTAGATACTGATAAACAATGGCCTTAACAATTGTATGAGCATAATATTTAAAACCTTAAATGGGAAGATTTGAAAACATTAATAAAGTGTAAGGAAATAAAATAAAAAAAAAATCTGTAAGGAAACACTCTATGCAATTCATGCCAATATTCAAACAGAGTTTTATTCTAATTAGTGCTATTAACAGGTCATAATTTCAAAAACAGGGTGTTACTTCCTCTGTACAGATAATTCTATCCAAGAGAAACAAGAAACCAAAAATCAGCACACCAATCATTTATTCTGATTTCTGACCAGGATCTGAAAGCATGTCTTGAGCATTTGATTCCTGCAGTGGCTTGATGAGTTCTTAATTGTCCAGGGTGTTCCCTTGAGAAACAGAAAACTTTTCTAAGAATTTTGTCTTCAATGGCCTTGATTTTGCCTTTTTTTGTCAGCATTGGTGCACACACTGATTCAAGCTCTTTCATCTTCGAACATCTGGTTCCTACATATGCACAACAACACTTTTCTTCAGTTCAGGGCTCCAGCAATTCCCATTCTTTCCCACAAAAACAAAATCAGATTTTTTTCGGCTTCCTGTGAGCCCTGGCCAGATGCAAAAGCACTGCACCTACTCCATACTAGCAAATGTGCAGATGGAGCAGAAGCCATCCTCCTGGTGCCAGAACTCATTAACTTCCATCCCTTGCCATAATGAGACTGTTTGTTTCCCAGACTGGTAAGTACAGACTCTACCTGTACTGCATTCAGTACACATTTAGGTTCAGGCTTTTGAAGCTGCAGAGTCTTTGAGAAGACTCTTTCTCATAATCTCTGATGCTTCAGTCTGCTGACCTCCTGCTGCAGCTTCTTTATTTGGCAGCAGTTTTTCAACATGGGCATAGGAAGCTTTCTCCCACCTTCCAGCTTCAGCAAAAAGCTTCAGGCTCTGGTGGAAGGCAGTATGCACCTTCCAGAGCTCCAACTTTATCAGCAGCTCAGATGCTACGGGGAAAGAGGCTCCAACAGCTGTTAGGGACCATGCTCTGTTGTGCAGCAACAGCGCTGCTGAGAACATGCTTGCTTTTCTAAGCCAAGATGCTGATCCCCATTTTGTGCACTCTGCTGTGCAAACTGACATGTCTGTTGGCTGCCTCTCAACTGCTTCTCTGTTAGCTGGCCTCTTTTACGCATCATTTGTAAAAAGTACATTAACTAAACAATAGCCTGGCAAGTAGCAACACTGTGAACTACATCCTTCATATACACACAAAACTTTCGTCAATTGTACTAAAAATGATACAATATCAACAACAAAATAAAACCAAAGAATTAAAATTCCATTAAAAAAAAAAAGGAGTGCACAGCATTAAGAATCATCCATAGATATTGCATGGGAACAACCAACATACATTTCTTAAAGTGAGAAATTAAAAAGTGATTTATGGACAACAGCTGGGCATAAATATGCTGTAAAATCTTAACATAGAATAAGTTCAAAGAGTAAACCTCATGATGGAAACTCTTGTATAGTAGACTTTATTTTTCTGAGTAAAATAAATTCATTGTAATAAATAGGGAATAAGGTCTGGGACTCATGAATTAAAAGTATTTATTCAAACATCAACAGCCTGGTTGACTCATTGCATTGTTCCAATGAAGAAGAAATTATAATTTTGAAATTTCATTATATTTCATTAAATTTATTTTCATTTATTTTACTTAACAGACCTTCTTCCCTGGCATTACATATGCTGCTAACTTAAATTAGTTGGCTAATCCCAGTCTGATTTCTGAATTTCCAATCACAACTTTGTTACAAATTGTATGTCTTCGTTAAAACATGAGCAATTACAAAAGAGAAATTCCTCTGAATATACAAATTATTTCTCTCTGATTTAAATTTGTCAGTTCATGAGACTGTACCACATACGGCAACTATCAGAAAAGGGCAAAAACTAGGTGGCCATTTGTTACAAGCAAAAAGCAGATGCAGATCCCTCAGGGGTTGGTCACAACGCTTGTCAAGTTAGAGCTTTGGCTTTAATGAAAGCCTAGTATTACCACAGTCGGAGGCCCAGAACACCGCTGCTAATCCGCTGGAGGCCCCACGCAGTGGAGCCCTGCTCAGGAGAGAAGTTCAAGGGAAAGCACCATGGGGGTGGATGATAAAACCCGTGCTGATTAACATATCATACATACACAATGTCCTGTTTTGCTCATTAGCAAACTCGCTGATGTAGTGTAAATGCTGCTGTCGAAATTCTGAGACCTGTAGCTGGCCTCCATCATTGGTTCCTGTGCAAAAGTAAGTGCAGCTGAGGGGGCAAAATATCCTGATTACTGTGACAAAGAGACAAAATGTGCCCAGGACATTGCATGCTCAAATGGGATCAGAAGAAGTGAACTGTCCCAGCTTAAGTTAACAACAACATGAGATATGCTTAGGAGTACATACTTGAATAGGGGAGGTGAACTATCCTAGGTTACTGTGACGGTCTTCTTGTGCCCGACACCATTTATGATGCTTTTGAAGTCTCTGGAGAATACTTTGGTTTTGATCCCAACAGTGTTTTGGGAGGAAGTGCTTTTCCACTATACCACTACCTCTACAACAGTAGTAAGGTGAGCTTTGGGATGCTCATTCATACAACGTCAGTCTTAGTTCAAAGGGGACTTTTTTCTTCTTTGTGCGAATTGCTATGATATAGGACAAGGTCACACAGTCAAAAGTTCAGTCACAAAACTTGTTTAATCTATCCCCAGGGAAGCAGGTGAAGACAAAGAGTTGAAGCAATTTCTTAGTTGTGGTTAGAAAAAGAAACAAGGCACGGGTTGCGATTCATGTCCTTCTGATGCCACCTGCTGGGTTGGCAGTGAGTGTGAGTTGTCTGTGTCAGACAGACAGGGTAAGGACCCTCATGTACTCCTTCTCCCCAGTTATGTGAGTTCACTCACTGCTTCTTCCAGAAGTTTGTCTTTCTTCAGCTTTCATAACTCTGGCTTCTCTAATTTCTCTTCCTCTGCCTCTTTGTCCACCTCAGGAGTTTTCAAGAGTCTTTGTCACCTTTTTCCCTCTCTCTAGTCTTGCCTCTGGGGAGTGCCATCAGCAACTTAATATCAAACAACACTGCCGTGCTATCTTAAAATTCGTCTTCTTCTTCCAGACCGGTTTCCAGAATCACAGACTTAAGTTCTGGCATTTTCTCATGTTTGCTTCATGATCTGTTTGATAAAGAAGCAGTCTTTGGGTTTCCTTTCCCAGTATCTACTTCCTGCTACTTCCTTTGCAGCTTCATATGGGGACTACTTCCTATAATCAGGCCATTAAACTATATTTTTCGTTAATATCAGACCTTTCTGCAGATGCATGTTATAAGGTATGCTTACGTCTTTCAGATCCCTTATCCTTAACATCTGTAAAACATTTTCTTTCTACCCACACGTTTTGTTTCATCCTCTGGTACCTCAGCATTCTCTTCATAAGCTTGGTGAATATTAGCTTTGAGAAAAGCAAAGGAAATTAAAATGGCATTCCATGCAAAACTAGGTGAAATTAAGAAGAAAAAGCGGTAATCTAATTTTTAAAAGAAATAACGTTTTTTATGAATTTTTCAAAACTACTTTGTCCTAGTAACAAGATTACCAGTATTGATTTCCCACCCATATCAAATTTCAAATAGAATATAATTTACTAAAGGAGAACAGAACAAAACAAAAATATATTATTAAGTCATGGTTGAGTCTAAGTTTTTCTCACATGAAATAATTGGTGTGCTTTTTAAATTACAAAGGCTTTTGCTTCATTTTTTGAAACAGCTCCAGTTAATATTTTTTTGTTTCAGTCTGGTACATCTGAAAAGAATAATGCCGTTAAGATGAAGAAAATTTTATGTGGTGTTTGTGGAATTATATATGAGAAACTACCAACCACAACATATTAAAAATTGAAATACAACAGCAATAATATAAATGTATGGACAAAAAATTATTCTAGGATAACAGGTAAATCCAAATGAATCAGAGAGAGTGCACAGAAAGCTAGAATTAACAAGATTAATTATCTTTAAGACATTTTAGATTCTTTGGGGTTTATCCAACAGTTTGTGATCCTGCCCCTCTACTCTGCTCTTGTGAGACCTCACTTGGAGCATTGTGTCCAGTTCTGGTGTCCTCAGTTCTGGTGTCCTCAACATAAAAAGCACATGGAGCTGGTGGAGCAAGTCCAGAGGAGGGCCACAAGGATGATAAGAGGACTGGAGCACCTCCCGTATGAGGACAGGCTGAGAAAGTTGGGGCTGTTCAGCCTGGAAAAGAGAAGACTGCGTGGAGACCTCATAGCAGCCTTCCAGTATCTGAAGGGGGCCTACAAGGATGCTGGGGAGGGACTCTTCATTAGGGACTCTAGTGGTAGGACAAGGGGTAATGGGTTTAAACTTAAACAGGGGAACTTTAGGTTAGCTATAAGGAAGAAGTTCTTCACAGTGAGGGTGGTGAGGCACTGGAATAGGTTGCCCAAGGAAGCTGTGAATGCTCCATCCCTGGCAGTGTTCAAGGCCAGGTTCGACAGAGCCTTGGGTGACATAGTTTAGTGTGTGGTGTCCCTGCTCATGGCAGGGGTTTGGAACTAGATGATCTTAAGGTCCTTTCCAACCCTAACTATTCTATGATTCTATGAATCATCATCACTCAAGTCAGGCAAATGAGCATGTTGCCATACTATTAAAAATGACAATTATTAAAACGAGGGGTTTTTATCAGAACAGTACAATAATTGCATCACTTCTCTTTTACAACTTCTCAGATGACCCTGGAAGAGAGAGGTAAGTGTTTCAGAGCTCCTCTTCTAGGGCAGGCAATTTGAACCTGGGACAATTTATACGATTGTGGATTTTGGATTAGTAAAATGAAAAAGTTAGTATCATAGAATTTTGTTTAGTGTGAGTCAACTCTGTTAATCTATTTTCTACTCATCTTTATTTTAAAAGTATAGAACTGAAAATTCAGCTGATATTAATATTCACAGTTGAATTCACTTCACTGGACCTCTGCATCAGGTTACAACATGTAAAGATCTGGGCTCATCTGGAAACTTTTAGATAACCAGTGACAGGAGTCTGGCTTTTGACTAGGTCAGTCAATTTGGCTTATGTATATATAATGCCCACCTGATCTGGGGATAATCATCAAGGGACATCATCGTCCCTCTGTGACGTGGATCCCATTTTCTGTAGATACATTTTTGCATGTCAGTCTGTCTGTTGAAGATCTCACAATATGTTTATCATACTGAAATCCAGACTTACTGGAATCTCTACATTTGGCATTTATTAATAAAGCAGTCTATTAGCTGAAGAATATTAGATGTTAAGATGTCTAGGTACTCCTTAGAGAGATTTGTAGCAACAAACAGTTGAATAGGAGTACAGAGTGGCTGAAAACTACTGTCATTGTAATGCCATCAACTGGATTAGAAAATTATATGTTTCATCTCATTTTAGAGAAGACCTCTGTCAGAGACTGTATTATTAAGAACTAATAACAGGCTGAGGAATATTGGGTATATGGGTAGGACTGCTTAGAGATGTATTGGGTCTGTCTGGGATGGAGTTAATTTTCTTTGTAGCAGCCCTTATGGTGTTTGTTTGGATCTGTGGCTAAACCAATGCCACGGGTGTTTGGATATTTCTGAGAAGTGATTGCACAGTGTCAAGGCTGGGTTTTTTGTTTGGGTTTTTGTTTTGTTTTGTTTGCATTTTTTTCCCCTTACTCTGCTCCCACAGCAAGCAGGCTGGTTTTATCTTGACCCATGAGTTTTCAGCTTTTGGTCTTTCAATTCTCTCCCTCACCCCACTAAAAGGTAGGAAGTGAGTGAGCAACTGTGTGGGGCTTAGCTGCTGGCTGAGGTCAACCCACCACAAGTGACTGTAATAATTTTAAATAGATATAAACTGATCTTGCATACCTGTCATAAGAACATTCTAGAAAGAAAGAAAAAAGATTATTTTTACTCACAAGCTTCCTGTATAGCAGTGTAAAAACTCTGTAATAGGCCATATAAGTGACTGCCCTGAACACATTTCCTGTGATATTTGAAATCTCAACTACAAAATTCTTGATGCTTTCCTCTCAACAAACTTGTCCATCTCCAGCTCAGGTCAGGTGAGTTCCATGGTTCTTGGTAACCAATCAAAAAAAATACAAGATTTGGATTACTTTCTAAAAGATTTTTTTTTTTTGCCTGCTTACCTCCTATTGTATTATCTTTTTGCTCTAATACTTATTCCTAACCTCATTAGTAGGTTAGAGAAGGGGATTGTTAACTGAGAGTTTTCCTTACTTGTTATTGACAAGGAGAGACAGACTTGAGCCGAAATATACATTTCCTCTCCTCTTCGCATTCCTGGCAGTTCCTTTCAGTCCCTCATATACAACCTTTACTGAAGGGATCCAGAAGAAGCTGCAAACTGGCTGTTAGATTTCTCAGCTACAGCAGTGTATATTTGAAAAAGGGGTAAAGTCTAGTAGAGTACCATACCAGTGAAGTCCTGGTGTCATTCATGAAGATATTTTACCTTGACTAGATATTCCATGTATCATAAGACTGCCTGACACACAGCTCTTGCAGCCTTAGTGTGAGCATGGACACCCAGCTCTATGCTGGCAGCATGAAAATGAGTTTGAGTTTTCTGGCTTAAATTAAAAAAAAATCATCAAGACTTGCTTTGTCTCCAAGACTTTTGTCATGCTGGCCTTGGAAAGCTTTTTTCTGATCTGTCTCAGCTTCACCTATTCAGCTTAAAGGGTAGGCACTGTAGCATTAAGTTCAACCTAAGATGGCAAAGCAAGCATTTGGGGTGAAGAAATCCAAGACTTGATACTTAGAAGCTGTTAACAGGAGTGAGAGATCTCATGCATAGACAGTAGACGTAATTAGCAACCTACTGCTAAGTAAAAAAAACTTTCCTCAGTCAAATGGCTGTAATATAGAAAGCTTCTGTCCTGTCTATAAAACAGTGTTCTCATAATGACAGGTATCTTTTCTCATGCTTGTATTTTTGAGCTTCTTTTTCAATAGCTTATTGAAATCTGGCATTGAGGAAAGGGAGGAGGTCTCTTCTCGACCTCAGATCTTCAGAAGTTCATCTTAATATAATTTCTGTCCATCCAACCTGAAAAAATTAGTTCACAATATCACTGCAAATACATGGGTGGATCACTGTGTTGATTCCATCCCAAACATAAAGCTCCTCTATGGCTCTTCATGCAGGTTCCCACTCTGTACAAATGGAATACTAAAAGCTTAGAACCAGAATTAGCTTCTCTGGCTGGAGAAGCCAGCAAGCACAGGGACTTGGCCCAGGGGATGGAGGAAAAGCAGAAGTGAGAATGGCTGTAGTTGACTGTAACCTGCTTCAATAAGAATGACAGACCTGTATTTGCTCATGTAGACTTGAGTAAATACTATCTTAGCCTCTGATGTAACCATACCACTAAATTACATAACTAATTGGAATAATTCAGCTTTTCATGGCTAAAAGAAGTAATGGAAGAAATAAATCTTGTGTAAGACAAATTGAGCATCTGTACAGCATTAAATTTTTGTCTCTTTCTTTCTCATCTGATAGAAAAAGTCCGTAGCTCTCACCCACATACACTGCATGCTTTTGAAACCCTTTCTACTTTTTCAGGTGCAAGATCTGCGTTTTTGATGCATCTTTATGGATTTTGACAATATTTGAGGCTTTATATTTTATTTATCCTATTTCAAAAGTTTTCTAATAAAACCAGCATATCCTAGAAGCTGGATAAGAGGCTTAAGAGATTAAATTAAAAAAACCAGTAGTGTTACAAAATTAGAAAACAATGTTTTAACTAACACAAACTTAAATATTTTGTGTGATTTCATGTATAGTGCTGTCATGGTTTAATCCCAGGTGACAACTAAGTACCATGCAGCCATTCGTTCATTTTCCTTCCTCCCCTGGTGGGATGGGGAGGACAGTTAGAAAAAAGGGAAAATCCATGGAGTGAGATAAGAACAGCTTAATAATTGAAATAAAGTAAAAGAAAAAAAGGGAAAAAAAAAGAGAAAAAAAGTATTAATAATTAAAAAAAAAAAAGAGAGAGAAAGGAATAAAACCCAAGAAAGACGGCAATCAACCCCTTCTGGATAACTCCCCCAGTTTATATCCTAAGTGGGACATCTATGGCATGGAATATCATTTTCCCTAATTCGGGTCAGGTGCTGTGGCTGTGCTCCCTCCCAGCTCCTTGTGCACCTCCTTACTGGCAGAACGTGAGAAAAGGAAAGTTTTTTGGCTTAGAGTAAGCACTACTCAGCAACAACCAAAACATCACTGTGTTATCAACATTATTCTCAGGCTGAATCCAAATCACAGCTCTGTACCAGCTACTAGGAAGAAAATTAACTATCCTGGCTGAAACTGGGACAAGTGTTTTGAAGTGATTTATCACAACAAATGTTGATAAAGACAATGGATCTTTAAGTAAACAGATTACCGTAGATGGAAGCTAAATTTGTTAAAACTGGCTCTCTGCTTTAGGACTTCTGAAAGCTGAGGAGCAGCTCTCCTCCTGAGGAAAATGAGGGGTACTATATGCACCAAGACAGCAGACATGCAAGTAGAGCAAGAGCGCAAAGGTTACTGTTTCGTTAAAGAATGAACTGAAGTACAGTTATCACCTCTCTAGTTTTAGTTAATCAGTGCGGACATGTCAAAGAAAAACTTTGAAAGTTGCTTCTTCACTAGAAGAATGGGCCTTATGGCTTTCTGATACTGAAATTTCAGGCAAGGCACAACAGGTTTGAACTCTTAAGACAGCTGGCTAACCAAACAACTGGGCATTTGTTTTCATTAAAAAAAATAATTCGTGAATGTCTAATCACACTTGACACAAAGTAGAAACTAAACAAGTCCTTCCTAATACTGAAAATTATGGAGTTAGCCTTTCTTACATGTTCTTAAAGAAATTTAAACTGAATAGATTTATGGAAAAACAAAAGACCATCCTAGTAACACTCTCCAAATAGTGAGAAATCACCCAATGAGCAATGTGAACAAGTAACTCAGTATTAAATTAAATACCACAGTTACTGTATTTAAAAATACCTGGAGCATGTAGCTTAAGAACAGGTAAATTAAAAAAAAAAAATAATAAAAATATAGGAAGCTTCAAGAAACAAAAACCCGCACTGCTACACGTATTTTTTTAAAAGGGCATTTTATTGTCTCTGGTTCCTGTTGTTCTCAGTTTTGTAAAATGTATATTGTTTACCATATCATCAACTAAAAGTTGTGACTACCTTTTATTTTTTAATGACACTTCCCTGACAGAAAAGGTTCACTTACCTCTCAGATGCTGCTGTAAGTATTTCTTAAGACATTATGTCTATACAGCCCCAAATGACTACTGATTTAGACCAAGAAAGTGCACGCAGCTCAAAGTGTAAGAATATTTGAAAATGCTATATATGAAAATTAATCAAAGCATGACAAACCAAAATGTAACAAACATGAATATATGTCATACACATTTAATTTTTTTAGTTCACTCTATCTTCTTGTTCCTATTTAGTCCAAGATATTAGAGAGGAAGGTAAGCCACAAAGTTGGAGACTTGCTCTGAAAGTCTGTGAAGTTCAGAAAGTCTGCATATCTAAGTAAGGCCAGTTAGATCTCTTAAATGTCAATGCTTTATTTCTTTTAGGTTCAAAGATATTCTTCACAGGGATTTTTGTCCAGAAATAGGCACTCATAAACGAACAAAGCATGGTGAAAAAAACCAACTTTCATTTAAAATTACTAGTGGGTATTTTGCTTTAGAAAAAATAAATATAGGATGAGTAATATTTATGCTATGAAAGGTCTCGGTAGACACAAACAGCACACTAAATTTAAAGGTGATTGGCCAATAGGAAAGACAGGAAAGCAATAAGAAATGTAGAACAGCTTACTTGGCATTTAAATGAATACAAATAGCTTACATTACCATCATGACAAGAACTGGTGTTTTTGTAAAAGTCAGAATCATAGAATGGTTTGGGTTGGAAAGAACTTGAAAGTTCATATAGTTCCAACTCCCCTGCCATGGGTAGGGACAGCTTCCACTAGATCAGGTTGCTCAAAGACCCCTCCAACCTGGCCTTGAACACTTACAGGGATGAGACAGCCACAGCTTTTCAGGGCAACCTGTTCCAGTGCCTTACCACCCTTACAGTAAAGAATTTATTCCTATTCTAAATCTAACCTCTTTCAGTTTAAACCACTACCCCTTACATTTCTGGACTGACAGTTCTCTGAAATGTTTCCACCTTTCCTCTTAGATGGTATTGGCACCGAAGTACTACAGCCTGAACATTTAACTACACTTTCTTCTCCTTCCCCCAGTGTAATACCATATGAATAGACTGTATATAGCCCTGCAGAAGGTACAGCCACGTCCATGGACCTCTGTGCAGAATGATTTGTCCAACATTGTTCTGCTGAAGAGCAATGTTTGGGGAGAAAAGTGAAAATATAAAGTGATAGAAGATCTGTGTAGGTGACACACCAATTATCTGTGCATGCAGAAACCCAACCTTGACTTACCCGAGGAAGAGGGAAACATGAAAAATGGTAGAAATGAAAAACACCAGAGTACTAGTTTAAAGAAGCTGCTGACCAGTGAAGAATGTTATGAAGACAACCACATCACAAGTATCAAGTAAACTTACCAAGTCAGCAAACACAGAACCACTGAGGAATGAAATCAGCATGATGGATTATATTTGGAAGGGGGTGAGGAAGTTAAAAGCAAGAACATGGTAAAGAGGGGAAACATGGGGTATAAGGAGAAGGAAATAATGCAGGTGAGGCTAATCACGGAAGGTGCTGAGAAACTCTGAGCCACATTGTTGCAATAAAACTGGAAAATAGGTATGTTTCGCTCTGACCGTATGTGTGTTTGACTTGCTTCTGTGCTCAGACCTTTCCCCCTTACTCAAGAGCCAAGAGACTCAGGCCTCTGCTCTTGCCAGGCCTCTTTTTCCCAGTTGAAGCCCCATGGCGCCTGGTGCTCTGCTCTTGCTGGGGTCCTTTCCCTGATAAAAATCCCATGGAGCCTGACACTCTGCTCCTGCAGGTCCTCTTTGCCATGATGCGAATGTCATGGGCCCTTGGAGCACAAGGAGGTGCACCTTGCCCACTGCTCATGCAGCACTTCTCTGCTCCTCTCTGCTGCAAGGGAACCCAGAGAATGAGATCCCATAGATCCAGAGAAAGTTGAATGTACACAACTAAAGTGGCAAAAATTTACACAGACTGTGCCATCATCATATGCCAACTCACTGACATCAATCAGCTGGAGGGATGCAGCAGCACCAACAGTGGATGAAATGAGTCATCAGCTCCATGAGTTTGAAGGCAATCTAGCCCTTTCCATCATTTCAGCTGTAGAAAAACTCCTGTCCCAGGAGTTCAAGCAATTAAGAGGTGATCTATCCGATCTACCCAGTTCCCCATGCGTACCAGCCTGCATCTCAGCTATTAACAGAAGATGCCCTACTACAGGAGATACACACCATTGGCTACCCTACGGTTTTATCTGCAGGATCACAGAGAAGACGTGAGAAAGAGGGATGGAAAACCTACCTCAGTTTTGGAGGAACAGGTGCGTGAGTTGAAGAGGAGAACAACAGTCAAGGATGATCCTCCCAAGAAAGCTGCTGCTTCAGTCTTCAGTGAGCAGCTTCCCAGATGGAGTGTAAGAGTTGATTTTACTTCAAATCCTGTGATAAGGAATTCTCATCCCTTTCTACAAGTCATAAGTGGACAATCTTGTGATCACTATTACAGGGGCCCTGCCTCCAGCCAGGTGGAGGAGAGGAACAATTGGGTTTACAGGACAGGACTGTGTGGATCGAATGGCCTGGCACATCAGTCCCACAGGAGTATAAGGCTCTAGTAGATACTGGTGCACAGTGTACCCTGATGCCATCAAGCTATCAAGCTCTCAAGGGAACCTATTTGTATTTCTGGAGTGACAGGAGGATGCCAAGAGTTGACTATACTGGAGGCCAAAATCAGCCAAACTGGGAAGGAGTGGCAAAAGCACCCTGTTGCAACTGGTCCAGAGGCTCCATGCATCCTCGGCATAGACTATCTCAGGAGAGCGTACTTCAAAGACCCAAAAGGGTACTAGTGGGCTTTTGGTATCACTGGCTTGGAGATGGAGGAAATAAAGCAGCTGTCCACCTTGCCTGGTCTCTCAGAGGATTCTTCTGTTGTGGGGTTGCTGGAGGTTGAAGGACAACAAGTGCCAGTCACGACCACAACAGTGCACCGGCAGCAATATTGCACCAACAGAGACTCCCTGGTTCCCATCCGTAAGCTGATCTGTAGACTGGAAAGCCAAGGAGTAACCAGCATGACCCACTCGCCGTTTAATAGCCCCATATGGCCAGTGCAAAAGTCTAACAGAGAGTGGAGTCTAAGAGTAGACTATCGTGGCCTGAATGAACTCGGGCGGTATGCCACAACTGGTATTGCCAATGCATTTTTCTCAATCCCTTTGTCAGCAGAGTGCAGGCCAGTTTGCTTTTACTTAGAGGGGTGTCCAGTACACTTGGAACCGACTGCCCCAGGGGTGGAAACACAGCCCTACCATCTGCCATGGATTGATCCAGACCGCACTGGAACAGGGGCAGGCTCCAGAACACCTGCAATACATTGATGACATTATCATGTGGGGCGATAACAGCAGAAGAAGTTTTTGAGGAAGGGAGGAAGATAATCCAAATCCTACTGAAGGCCGGTTTTGCCATAAAACAGAGTAAGGTCAAGGGACCTGCACAGAAGATTAAATTTTTTGGAATGAAATGGCAAGACAGACATCGCAAGATCCCCACAGATGTGATCAACAAGGTAACAGCAATGTCTCCACCAACTAACAAGAAAGAAACACTAGGGGTGGTGGTGGGTCCAGCACTGACCGTCACCCTTTGTCCATCCACACAGGCGTGGCTGTGCTTTAATCTCCAAAACCTTCCCTGGTTACACTGAGCTGATCCCACCACTTTCTTCCTGCGGTGCCACTGGCTGGGGGCTG
>NW_009922119.1:0-31332 GCF_000696875.1 Nestor notabilis
ACTGGTCTCCAACTGGACATTGAGTCGTTTATCGCAATTCTTTGTGTGCGGCCATCCAGCCAGTTCTTTATTCACTGTGTGGTCCATCCATCAAATTGGTATCTCTCCGATTTAGAGACAAGGATGTTGTGTGGGACAGTGTCGAATGGTTTGCACAAGTCCAGGTAGATGACGTCAACTGCTTTGCCCCTGTCCATCAGTTCTGTAGCCCCATCATAGAAGGCCACCAAATTGGTCAGGCAGGATTTCCCCTTAGTGAAACCATGCTGGCTGTCACCAACCACCTCACTGTTTCTCATGTGCCTCAGCATTCTTTCCAGGAGAATCTGCTCCAAGATTTTCCCAGGCACAGAGGTGAGACTGACTGGTGTGTAGTTCCCTGTGTCTTCCACCTTCCCCTTCTTGAAAATGGGGGTTATATTTCCCTTCTTCCACTCATCGTAATACTTAAGATTCTTAAAATTGAAGTCTTGATTGTTATATACCTTTTGAAAGAGGGTTTTTGATTAATTTCTTAATGCCATGTTAGGCACACTTCTCTGTAAAGCTAAAATAAAATAAACCATGGTCATGGAAGAAGTATATAATGAATACGACAAAACAGATAAAATTTCTCATAGATGTGGTCTACTTCTATAAAACAGGAACAAAATCCATGTAACTTGAAGTTATAAAAACTGTGTATATATTTCCTAAATATAAACACACAATGGCTTTGTGTGAAGGAAAGATGTGAGGCAAGAAAGTGTACATAGAAGGTGATGAAGAGAAAACCTAAAAAACACATAAAAACGTATCATCTTTGTAAACTGACAGCTTTATTTCCATGAGATTGCTCCTTTTCTTTTTAGTCATCTCAGTATAATGGTCTTGACTAAGGTAGGTTGAGACAGGGTAACAGAAAAGAAAGGCTAAAGAACTACAGAGTTGTCAATGCTACATTCCAACCAGATGCATTTATCTGCTTTAAATGGCGTATGTTAGGAAAGATCAGTGCAAATTTAATACAAACTGTTTTGCATTGCTTTTAGTGTTTCAAAAGCCTAGTTGTCCACCCTTTATAGTTCCTTGTCTACTTCATAAGGATTTCCTGTTCTTCATTTTTGTTGCCTCACTTTTTTTTCTGTATTTACATAATGTGTTTAGGTGTTCATACTTTGGAGTAATACAACACTAGAGAAGATACTTTCTCCTACTTTGGGAAACAATTCTACATACCAGTAGAGCAGAAAAAAAATTTAAATTTTTCCCATTTGCAGTGTCCTTCTGTCTCATAGGTTTACTGATGACTGCAAACATATATGCTTCAGTATGGGTATTTTTTTAATTACTGAGCAGCTGAAAGGAACGTTACAGCTCTGCCTAAATTTTCTCTATTGGCTGTCTCTCTATTTCTGCCTGTTCTGGATGTACATTACTATGTTAAGTTGCCCTATATAAGCTATGTAGACTATAAAGGAAAGAGGTTATAGAAAGCTTTTGTGGAAATTGAACTGACAGACCAAGAATGAATTTTGGCTTAATGTCTAATGAGGATGTGTCCTAATTCTTATTTATGGATTTCTACATGAGAAATATTTATCATTAAAAAGTATTTTGAAAATGTTAGTAGAACTTTTCTGAAGTGAGTGGTAACTTGGGTCAGAAATTTATTTCATGGATTCTATCATGGGAGGCTTTAATTATATGTGCATATGCTGTAAAAATAATAGTTTCACACTTTCCTTTTCCCTCATATTGATACTGAAAATCTCCTCTCATCCTCTTCTTACATTGTCTAAGTAGTTAGTAAATATACATTTGGCCCTTCTCCATTTACTGCCCTTGTACAGTGATAGTTCCTGCTTTTTTCAGATAGCCTGTGCATTCCAACTGGTTTATTTCTTGCATTTTGGGTGTATTCTAACAGCAATGCAATAGTTTAAACTGTTTAACACTGTGCTAACTTAAACGTTCAGATTTTACATCATCATTCCTACCTAAAGTAATTTTAGTATTTTTCATGAGTATTCAGTTTCAGTATAAAACATAATTTCCATCTAATACCTTATTCTAATCCTGATTTATATTTTAGCAAGTGTACTTGGTCCCAGTCTAAAAGACTTTCAATTAAAAAAAAACCAAAAAACAAAATAAAACTTCTAAAATAAAAAAAATATTTCAAAGCAGAATGCAAAAATGCTTGTATAAGGAAATCCTGCAACTTTGGCACTGAGATTAAAGGAAACATCTGGAACAAATCTGATGGGAGAAAAAGAATTTTGTGTTACTCTCCTTCAAATTTTTCATACGTTAGTAACATACGTTTTCGTAAGTCAAAATGTCTATCTGGACATGTTAAAGCTTTTTATATCTCTGAAATACTATATGTATTTCCCAAGAAAAATGTAGAAATAAGTATTTTACTTTGGAGTTTCTATTACTACTTTCTATACAGGAATACATCTAATGCCATTCAAAAAACAGAATATGAGATACAAAATTGTTCCTTTTGCTGTTATCCATCTTATGTTGTTGATAAAGATAAGTGCATAGATGCATTTAAGTTAAATGAAATACAGCTTGACCCACCAGCAGATCTTAAAGTAGTATGATTAACAGTGATTTTCCCCAGTGTTCGGTATTGTCTGAGTCTTCTTGACTCCATGCAAACAGCATAGAGCAGCTTTTATGTTCTGCCCTTCCTAACACCTCAGGGCTACAGCAGTGGCAGCTTCCTGCAGATGTGAGCATCACTGTAGGGGGGCCTGTTTGTTGTCCTGGTGCAGATGCTATTCCGGCATCTTTGACAGGTCCAACTGAGATTTTGCTTATTCATAAGGAAGATAGTGCTCTCCTCCAGAGCTTGGGCAGTCTTGCTCTCTCCAGGTGAAGACCACTGGATTTGCCAACTATTCCTCCTCTATAAGCAGGACCACGAGACCCTCTTCACAATTTGAGGTCTCAGTGGCTGAAGGTCTTATTATGGTTTTTACAGTGACACATACAGATCTCCAGAACCTTGCTGTGCTACAATTGATCAGACTTCGAATAAAATATCTACCACCAGCTCTCTAACAAGCACACCACAGGCCTCATCTGTCACTGGTTATTTATATCAAAGTGACCTTAGCATGATGTACAAGCGATGCTTAGGGAACATTATATTGATGATCAAGGAAAATGTCCTACCAGGCTGTCAGTGGCTGCAGAACAAGCTCCTTGAGGGCAGCCTGGCGCTCAGCCATCGGTCTCCCCATGCAGAGCACTGAGGTAAGTCCCATGGCCTGGCAGGATCACAGGTCAGCTCTGCTCAACTCACCAAAGGCAGCAGGAGCAGTGCAGACAAACATGCATTATTCACCCCTTCCATTATAAAACCATTCCAAAAATGCTATTCAGAGAGATTCCACTGGAAGGGTTATGAAGCTGCAGAGCTCCTGGTTAGGAGCAAAAACCAAAGAGCTGGATTATTGTTCTGCGCTGGACCAGATCAGAAAAAGTACACCATATTTAATTTGATAGGTTTTATTCTTTAAGAACATACGGAGTGATCATGCTTTATAGTGTAATAGCTCTGGTTTCATGTGGGTTCAAAAATGCAGCTAGTATGTCTGCTTTTAGTTCATTGCAGCAGTTTTGAACAGAGCAGAATATTTATGAACTCCTACAAACCCTACCGTCAGCTGTAACTTCTTTTTCCTAATGAAAACTGCAGCTGACAAGCATCATCATCGATAGATTGGACATGAAAAAAATTCACAGCCATGAAGCAGCATGCCAAGTCTGAAGCAGAATAAGATGACTGGTTTTAGGTACTCACTTTCCTGGTGGGTCAACTTATTCATCCTCAGCACTTGCAGAAAATAGCAGCAATTTTTCCATCAGTGCGTAAGTATGTAGAATAGGAAATATAAACAGATACATAGGCTGCAAAGACTCTTAACTATTATTTCATATTTGGTATAAATTTAGAAATGTTCATTTCTCAACAGCCTTATGAGATGGGATGAACAGAATTTGGAGTTGCTTATCATTTTGTTATTGCCTTTAACATTTTATCCTTGTATATGCTGAATATAATGATTATTCTTGGATTACATCCTATGTAATTATGATTCTTTAATTTCTTTTTTCACTAGGTAAAGTTGCTATTATTTTTTATATGAAGAAGCCTAATGTACAAAGTAATTTTTAATGTAAAGGAAGGAAGTTTTAATATAAATCCTAGTGCACTTGAGTAGATGCAATTGTTTATTTCATTTCCATTTTTCTAAGTTAATTCACTGATAAAGTTTCTAGAATAACTGATTCTTTGCTTCATGAGACAGATAAAAAGTATTTAGGGCTGAATTAAGTATGTAACATGGAAACGGCTTTTTTAAATCATTTTTCAGTGTTGGGTTTTTTTTAATTAGAATTCAAATTCAAACTGTAGCTATAATACAAATAAAGTAAGCTATTTTAACTTTACAAAATGCTATTCTTGCTTTCTCCTTTCTTCTCTTTTGTCTGAAACTCTTAGTTCAGATAAATCAGTGTGTCTAGCCTTGAAACAGCTTTTTTTAAAAGTTCTTTATATAAAAAAAATCAGCTACTCTCCACTGTAATCAGTACAGTCAGTCCTGAATTAGATTTAATGTTTACCTATTCATTTGCTACCTATTGCTACAGTGAACCAATATAATCACTTGCAACTGTTCATGACATTTTTCTTTTAATAACAGTTACTTAGCTTAGAGGTAATAGTAAACAGTGACGTAAATAAAATTGTATATATAATATACTTATTTTGGTTAAAAACAGAGCAGTTGAAAAACAGTGTCTCAGCTTATATACCCTGAGGATGCTGTGAATTAAGTTCAGAAACAACCAATGAAAATAGAAGCCCTGATGATTCAATTTTCCTGTCTTCCTCAGCCCTATAGAGTCCTCCTGCAGTGAGCAGAGCCAGATTGACTGTGATCGAACAGAAATGCATATGTGATTTCTTTCCTTCTGCAGAGATGTGCCTTTGTTATCCTTTTTTTTTTTTCTCCCCATTTTTCTGCTTGGCTGACACTTTTCTTTAGACATTATTCAGTTAAGAGTCATAGGACTCCTACTTTTCCTGATGCCCTGAAGCCTGCAGCAGTCTCCTTTCTGCTACTCCAAATTCTGTGTCCCAAAGTAACTTTGTAAGTAAGTTTTCAAAGACATGTGAGAGGATCTAATCCTTGCAAAGGGCATGAGAGGAAGGAATTCCCGCCCAAAAATTTCTTCCTTGAAGTAGTGGTGATTAGTGTCTATGCAGATTCTTTACAGCTTGGACAGAAACTCTCTCCAGATCCTCAATTTTTAAGCGTTTTTATTTAGAATCCCTAAGCCATGTTTTGACTCCCAGAGTTAGGGAGCTAAATGGCCAAAGAAATATTGCACCTCTCCAACTATTAGTCCCATTCTGAATCTACAACTGGTCTGTGAAACTGGTGTGGGACTCAGAATTTGTTTCAAATGTAAATACCAGCTAAGGGTTTTGTCTTTCCTCACACAAAGAAAGAGCTAACTCTAGGGCTAGCAAGAATTACCTTATTTAACAATTTATCTCTAATTTGTATACTTTGAATAGCACCTCCTTTTCAGAATATTTGTACTTACTGATTGCTACAGATGTTTGTCCAGCAGTCCAGTGATCTCATACAATATTTTTTTCTCCACAAGTGTGTCACTATTTTTTATAAATTCTTGCTTTTTTAGCAAACTGCCCAGGTCCTGCCACAGGAATATAGCAAAACTATAGTGGCTGACATTCCTAACTTGGGTTAGTATGCACCCAGTGCATACAACTGTAACATTTCACACCAATAACAATGATAGACAGAGGGCAACAACAACAAAAGACATTTTCCCAACTAGCCCTTTTTCTCATGGATTATTGTACTATCCCTTTTTTAATATTAGGAATAATTCATTGTCATTACCCTTTAAAAGACTGCCACTTAGGGGCAAATCCAAGCTGACCTCATCATGAATAAGGATTTAGTGAAATCACATTTTAACTAGCTGTAATTGTTCCTGTAGTCTAAAGGATTAAATTATCTAGGTATGCTTAAGAATCTACATGGTCTAATAGAACATAGAGAAAGGAGCTAGAAAATCATTACTTATTCTAGGTTGGTCAGTCCTGTGTGCTACTTGCACCACAGGAATTAATCCGTCTGGAGCCAATTCTGCTCACACAGCAGTTATACACACATTTAATTCCATTATTTCATGACTTTTGATTTACACTGGTGGAGGTAAAAGTGTCGTCATTTGTAGGTGATGATATTAAAAAATGTATTATAACCACAAAATGAGTAAGTGCTAACTGTAATTACCAATATAGGGGGTTGTATATTAGCATTAATGACTTATTTTTGACAGAATGTGATACATAAAAAATTGCTTCTTTATGTCTTTTGGGAACTTGTAATGATTTTTTACAAATATAAATTACATGGAAGTAAGAAATGGGAACATCTGTTGTATGGCCTAAACTCTATATATGTGCTGTCATGTGGCACCAAGCCCTTTTCCCAGAGGTAGATCTTCTGCACCCAGAATATCCTTTTGAGATTTTTTACATATGTTAGCATGTGGGCATTTGTATAACCACGTCTTGCATCAATGGGTTCTGCAGTTATCCTGGGAAATAAACTGCTCTGACTGTAGATATAACTACCTCAGGGCTCCAGAGTCAGTCCTGGCGCAGCACACTCTGGTTCAGTCAGGCTTTGCAGACCCATTGCTGCAGCACTTTCAAACCCTTCATTAAAACTAATGGAACATTACTTTTGAAACCCAGGATTCTTTGAATATATTTTAGTGAAGTTCACTACTTATATATCAAGCAAATCATGACTTCTAGAAGACAGAATTGCATTCTCATTTGCTGAAAGTTGTTTCTAACATCATAGGTTTTAGAATTACTTTAATTATTCTGAGACGTACATGAATACTAAGTGGAAGTAACCTTTTTTGGTTGGTTTGTTTTCTGGTTGTTTTTTTTTTTTGTTTTTTTGTTTTTTTTTTAATAGAAAAGATCAAATCTAAATATATCCTGGAAAATCTAAAATTATTCCACAAGATGATTACAGAACGAGTAGTTTCTGTATTAGGTCTGAAGCTAGGATTCTTTTTCTGTGGCTTTCTTCTGAGAAATGGTAACCTTGTGGGCTTCAACATTAGCTTTTCAGGCTACTTAACATACTCTTGATGACTAGATTGAAGCAAATAATACATGCTGTATAATTTTTGTGGTCAATATGGTGGGATATTTTCTGAACTTATATTCCATTTTTGAAGTTAACTGTTAACCCTTTAACTGAATGTGAAATATGCCTAATTTTTTCATTGTGGTAGTAGTGTTGGAGCCATGGTAGTCAAAGTACCTGAGCAAGACAAGGTTTGTAAGTGGCAGTAATAAAAAATGCATGGGAGCTTTGAAGTTTGATGTTTCTACTTCAGAGCTGAAAGCTTGTGTGCCCAAAAGCTGCCTATTTTTCCTTGGTACATCAGCTGTTGTAAAAAAAATAAATCATTATTTCCACTCACAAACACTTCCTCTGTTCTTCAATACTCACTGCTTTTTATCTAAAGCTTACAATGCATATCAGCTAGCTGTAAGCAGACTTACTGCTTTTATAGTTCTGATTCCTGGCTGGACAATCAAAATATATACTAGTAAGTTTCTAGTGAGCATAATTTAATTTATTGATTCAGGATTTCCTTACCATAAATATTCCATTATACATGCTGACAGTATACTCTTTTAGGTAACTAAATTATTAGAATATTTTCAGAGAGCCAGCACACAAGAGGCAAAAATGTAACTTGAAGCAAATTTGATTCTTTATTTGAAAGCATCTTAGTATAAAAGATTTTAATTTTGGTTTTTTTGGTAGCTGTTTTACTGAGCTTCCAGCAAACCTATTCTTTTCCAGCCCTTTCTCAACAGCAGAGTAGAGGCAATGGGAGAGATATATAGGATATCTGTGGGCAGATGTGCAAGCAGCTCTGCAGAGAATTCAAAAAAGGTTCATAGTTAGAAGCAGCATAATGAATTCCAGTCTTAAACCTTTCTTAAAGAGCCACAATACATATCCTAGTTGTAGGTCTCCAGTTGTTAAGCGGAACTCTGTTCACACTAAGTAAAACAGCACTAACTGCAGACTTCTTCATGAAAGATAATGGTTTATCTCTGTCCAACAATAGGTCATTCTGAGATTCCCTTTACATAAATTAATCAAAGTTCCCAGCTTAACAAGTATCTCAAACTCTATAGTTCTAGGTCCAGAACTAAGCATCTACACTGAAAATTATCCCTGCTTGTGATCTCCAGATACTCACGTATGTTGACTGTTGGCATAATTTCTTCAAATGGTGGACCATGATGAGCAGACAGATTTTAGGTAACCACATTGTGTATTAAGATGACAAGCTGAAATGAGTTACATGAGATGTATCTTGCACAGCCACTAGGGAATAGATGTTTTTAATGATCCTTATTACTGACATCTGTAGGGGAAGCAGTCACTATTCTCCATAGAGTACACTTCCATTAATCATTCTGGAGGTCAAAAGGTATAGATTGCTGCAGTAATACTTGCAGGAGATGCATGAGAATTTTAAAAGAAGTGATTCAAGTGTCCAACATCATGTAGGGATGTAGAAACAATAAGTATATTAAAATCAGTTTCTTTGATGCTTACTAATGAAAGACAGGTATGTCCTTCTGCCCCTGAGGATGATATCACTTTAGTAGTGTCACCCCCATTGTTCTCCCTAATAATGAGTGTCAATGTCATGTTGACTAGACTGTGTTTGATATTACTTTCTAACTTAATCAGAGAACTGGACCAGGAGGCACTCTGCCATGATTGAGTAAAAATCTCTGTCCCAGCTACAGAATAACATTTTTTTAAGTTTAAAAAGAATATATATTGAAAAAATATACCTATGGCTCTCAGACCGCTCTGTGTATTTTGTAGATGTGTAGAGCATCATAATCATTAGAATCTTACAGATTCTAATGCATTCATTTTCTCAGCTAAGTGCTGTTCTTACTGTGTTAATATTAGTACATTATGATCAGATATATTATGCCCATCGAAAATGCCTGCTCTTAAGTCAACTTTTATGCTATAATTTTTAATATATTGTCATTGGGTATTTGATATGGTGTTAAGTAGTAGAGGAATCTTCCACCTTGCAGGTTCTTTAATGCAGGCTTCAGGGTGAACTTCCCTGAGAAGTACTTGTCAAACTATGCTTTGTTTAGCTCAGGTCTGCAGATGAGCAGTTCATTTGCCTTTATAGAGGCATTGCATGGGCAACACCTGCTGACTTAGCCAACCAACCACGTGGTCCTCTCTAACACTGTGGGCCACAAACGTAGGAAGGATGTGTTAGCACATGAGCTCAGATATTTTTTCTAAATGCGCATTGTGCAGTGAGAGTGAAGAAAACCACTGCTTTTTAGCCTCAGTGTGATATTTGGGTCCTTAAAACCATTAAATGCATTGCTTATTCTGACCCTGAAGTGAAAATCTCAGAGATCTAGAAGAGTGTGCTTTTACTAAGTTAAGTGAAAACATCTAATGGATTTTCAAAAAATCCTGAAGGGTCTAGATCCAAGTGATTTTCATTGATAGTTTTTGAGTAAGTCCCTTATGTGCTTTCCTATTAAAATCCTATGCATGTATTTCTGAAGGATGTATTTAGTTATTGTGAAAAGTTGTTCTGAGTTTCTAATTTTGAATCACTGATTTTCCTTTCATTTGTGTCATGTTTTGCCATTCGGGTAATTTTATTGGGTAGAGAAGAATTACTTATGAGTCATATTTGTTAAAACAACAGGTGTCACCGTAAGAGTTCAGAGAGACCTTATGTCACCATAAGAGACCTTTGAAGAGGTTCCAGGTCCATTCTGGAAGTCATTGCAACACTGTACCTATCAGGGGTTGTGTCATACATACATATCCCAGGCTGAACTGGGTGGAATAGTATGTTTGAAATTGCATGTGTATGATCATTAATCTGCCAGTCACAGTTACCAAAGGCTACGTATCCTTGCAAACAAGTTGTGTACACCTCTTAGCTCAGAGTAGCTCTGCAGTTTTGGAAAAGACCTTCTAGTCCGCATTGTCAGCTGACAAAATTTGGCCTGACTGGGTGGAACCAGGCCAGCTTGCAGCAGCCAAGGCCCGCCTTCCCTCCTTCCCTCGTCTGAATACAAACAGCCAGCTTTGTGATGCCACAAATGATAAAACTCACATCCAGTGACACTTCCTCCATTTTTTATTATTCTTTCATAGAAACAATTTAGGAGACTTAAAAAATGACAAGAAAATGCTCTTTTAAAGCATGAAATACCATTTAGCTTTGCCTAGAAGCTCTACCATTCTAAAAAAAAAACAAACCCCACACTCAGTTTAACTGTGCTCAGTGAGGACAGTTTACAGTACCTATTATTTAAAACATTGATTCTTGTTCCTTCTCTTCATGCAGCTTCAGAATCTTTCACAGATGTAAATTTCCCTGTCATAAATTCATAGATAATTAATTTCTAATTTTAATGAACGCTGCTAACATTTAGAAAAAATTAGGAAACCATCTGCAGGAATGTGTTAAACAGTTGCAGGGCAAGGAAATAGTCTTGAAGTCCTTGTGAATCCTGCTTTCTACAGTTAACTTTACTTTACAGTGTTTTTCAAACAGAAAATAAAGTTAATGAAGTTATTGAATTCAAGAATAGCTTAGAAAATTATAGTTTATGCTCAGTCATCTTCTCTTCACTTGTAAATGTATAGAGCAATAAAGAGGCACATACTAGCCTGTGTGTAATATGTAGGTAGCTTACCTCAGTGTTCAGTAAAAAAAGGTTGTTTATATAAAATGTTACTACTCGGAAATAACTACTGCACTGGCTAACTGTATCAATAATTCAATTAAATATACGACAAAAGAAAAATACCTCATGCAGAAATAAAATAGTATGAAATGTAAAAAAGCAATGAAGATACAGAGCATTATTATCATACTATGATTGAAGAGCTTCACATGAATAAGCTATTATAATAGAAACATAAAAATGATGAGAACAATACAAGAGAATGCATTAAATGTCTTTCATTTAAGGAAAAAAAAAAGCAAAAATATATAAAGATAATGCCCTGTGTTTTCATTCTTTAATGGGAGAATAATTTACTGGTGATTTTAGAGGATTTTAGTGCTAAACTCGATAATGTAGATTTCCTTTATTGGTTTAATTATTTTTATTTGAATACAAATATTTTGGTATGGATTGCTAGGGAAGTATTTGAATGGGGGAAAAAAAAGAGAACTACTGAGCATCTTCTGCACGCTGGCCATGATAATGACAAAATATGTCAGATTTAGCAGAGATATAAATAGATAAAGCTGCAGTTTGGGCTTTCAGTCACCCCTCCTTTTTCTCTTTGCTTAGTTATAATTCTGCAAATCACATGTGAAAACACCCTACCTCCTGTGGTGACATTTTACATTCTTTTTGAACAGGTATGAGCCACTTCACTAGATTCGCATGCTCAGTTTCTCCTGCCTAGGTGTAAGATGATGAGCAATTGGGCTCAGGAAGGCAAGTAATAGAGCTTGCACAGTTTCAACATTCTGTGCACAGACGAAATGAATGAATATTACATCTTTATGATATTCTTCACTGACCAAATCTGTAACCATGAATAAACGCATTCAGATCCCACCAAAGATAATGGCTGGCCAAAGGAGTCACTGCAGAGATGCACAGAGCGACAGCAGATTATACTGCCACAAGAAAGTCTAGCTCATCAGGATTTGTGCTATTATTTATAGTTTAATTCAGTAAAATTTCATTTCTTATGTCACTAAAAATAGCAGCAGTAGTATTAATTCAACATTATTTTCTAGGAACAAATGGGTGTCCCTAGATACAAGCACAAACTAATTACCTATGTACAGTATGTTGATGGTTTAAATACATAATTATTTTCCCTAATTTTTTGAAAGATGAAAGAATGCATATCTATATGTATTAGGATATGTCTGTTTGCAAGAGAAAGGAAATCTTGTATCTAATTTCCTAGAAATGTTAAGCTAGCTTTTTCTTGATAAAATGCAAGAGTGTATTTTAATTAATTAAAATTAATTTAATTAATTAAAAAAAACCCCAAAATTACTTTGTAAGTACAAATACTATTGCCTTTCATATTTCCGCTACTATTAAAATCCTCTTCATGTTTTCATGAGTAATAGGATATCTTTCTCACTGTGTTCATGAATGCAGCTCAGTTCAGACCTTAATTCACTGTAGTGAAAGAAAATATTCCATTCAGCTTGAAACTGGTCAAAGCTCTTCTATACTGTTTTGTAGAGCCAAAAGAGGACTTTTTATGGGACCAGGATCTACGTAGGAAGTAGGCAAAGACTGTTTTAAGAACGTTTTCCACATTTGCTGAGAGGTTCCCATGGAAATCTAATTCAGCTAATAGCTATGTTACCATTTTGGCAACTTGCCTCCCTGATGAGGAAATATCATTTTAAGGGGTTCCCATAGAAAGCCATAGCTTAAATCTGTACTGCAGAGTGCTGATACTCACTGATGCCCTGAAGCTCTGTGTCCTGCCAACACAGCATTTGAGGACAAGTGCTTCCTTGTGGGACCTGAGTGCCCTGCTACAGCAAAGCAGGGCTGCAAACAGGCGAGGGACTGCTCCTGGGATTTTATTCTTTTTTTGTCACAGGGTTTACTGTGAAGGGAAAACTACTGAAGTTCATGTTTTGTTCAGTTTAGGGTTTTTTTTGTTTGTTTGGGTTTTTTCAGTAGTTGGTTTTGTTTGTTTGTTTTGGGGTTTTTTGGTTGGTTTTTTTTTGTTTGTTTGTTTGGGGGCTTTGGGGGGGTTTGTTTTTGTTTTTGTTTTTGTTTTTTTTTTTAATCTCCATCCCTACAAAAGAAGAACTAAAAAAAAACAAAAAAAGACCAAAACAAAAAACTAACCCCCAAACTCAGAAAACCACCCTCAATCCTTTCAGCATAACGAATTTTATATATATATGTTAGGGATAATTTTTGTAGTGAAAAAGAAATGGATAGTCACAGCTTCTCAAATCAATGCAAAATTGTGCTTCTAAGTCAACACACATTCTGCCATCTAGTGACCAGAAAAAATTGTACTGACCAGATGCAACTGTGAGGAGAAACCCCAAGTAGTGCTGCTACTACTGCATATTGCACTAGCATCTTTGTGGGAGAAACTGTAGACTGGACTACAAAGAAATTACATGTTCAGGAAACGTTTTGAAGCTCCTGGAAGTCTGCAATTAATCAGATATATTTAAATCAGTTGATAGCTCACCCCATAAATTAAACTGGTTCTTTACATATTTCTATAGCCCCCTTTTTCCTTCCTGTCCCTGTATGCACTCCTTCCTTCCCCTTCACGTGGACATACTTTAGCATTTTGCATAATTTCTCAGTAAAACATTTCCGTGTTGGTACAGAGAGGATGCTGTGCTGCTGCATGTGAGTCTGCACTAATGCACATTCTAGCTGTAAGGCCTTTAATATTCATTCCGTAGTCAAGAGTAATTGAAAACACTCATTTGACTATTTACAGTTCAGGAGTGGGTGGCTGAGAGAAGAAAATGACAGTCACTTTAGGGAATTTATTGCCTTTTCTTGCTTTTGAGGTTCTGATCAGCCTTCAGGGAGCTGCTCACCGTCTCACCTTCCAGGCAGTACAGTACATGCTGAGGACACTCAGCAGCTCACAGAGGTTGCTTTACATTTTACATGTCCTGAAGGGGTATCTCTAAAGGCCTCAAACCACTTTTTTTAGTTGAACAGTTCCTTCACAGTGTTGTCACCAACTACTGACAGGCTAAGAGTTGGGCTTGTGCAGCCTGGAGAAGAGAAGGCTCCAGGGATACCTTTTATAGCAGCCTTCCAGAACCTAAAGGGGGCTACAGGAAAGCTGGAGAGGGGCTTTTTACAAAGGCATATTGTGATAGCACAAGGGTGAATGGCTTTAAACTAAAACAGGGTAGATTTAGATTAGATATTAGGAAGAAATTCCTCCCTGTGACGGTGGTGAGGCACTGGAACAGGCTGCCCAGAGAAGCTGTGGCTGTCCAACCCCAGACAGTGTTCAAGGCCAGGTTGGATGGGGTTTTGAGCAACCTGCTGTAGTTGTAGGTATCCTTGCCTGTGGAAGGGGGACAACTATATATTCTTTAAGGTCCCTTCCAACACAAACCATTCTGTCACTCTACTATGCTGAAAGAGGCTTTTTTTATTAACGCCGGTGTATTCTGTGCCATTAATAGCACAATTCATAGTAGATGGTACACTTATAACAAGATCAATACATTTACATTGTGAAGTTCCCATGAAATGTGATATAAAAATAGCCATGAAAGCCAAACCAACATTGTTTATAATGTCAGCTGATGACTAGGATATATATGTAACAGGCTTGCAAATATTATTAAACAGCCTACGCATAAAATCTGTTTGACATGTACCTTAACTTTAATGATTATCTACTTGGCAAAAAGCAAAGACTAGCCTTCGGTGAGTAGAACCTTGCAAAGCCAGTATTTTTCTTTTGTATTGCTCAGTCTTCCTACTTTGCATTTTTATCCTGTTAACAGATGTTTTTTCTTCTTTGTTCCAACAGAGAGCACATGGCACCTCTCTTCTCTCCTAAAAATGTACACCTACATTGGCTGCAAGATTTTAGCTTCTCCTTTAAAAACTAAAAAGGTTACTCAATAGGAATAAAAATTCCCATAATATAACATAAAAATAAAGGTAAAGCAAATGGGACTACAGATAAGAGTTGTTGTAAATAATACTCAACTGTAAACTTTGGAATTTCAGAAATTATTGTTTGGGTTGGTTTTACTTTTAATTCCTAGAAGGCAAGGAACTATATTACATGCTTCAGAGTTATATGTAAAATTAAATGATAAACGACATCCGTATTAAGACATATGCATTGCTAAAATAATTTCAAGTATCGATCCATTGTATACAGCTGAGGAGAGAAAGAATATGCGTCCTATTGCAGGAAACTACTGTACTTCCATAGCCACCAAAGGACCACTGGCAGCAGGATAAATTCTTCTACCAGATAACTAAACCTCGGATTTCAACCACAAGCGTTTGGAATATGTTATAATTTGCTATAAGTCATGGTGTGGTTAATATGACCCATTCAGGGTTCCTTATAATGCTATTTGATATTTACATATCCAGGTATTTCTTTGAGTTTATTCTCATGCAGGTAGACTAAGCTTTAACAATGTAACAAAAAGCATTAAAACCTTTTCATGTTTCCAGGCCTAACTTAGAGTCACACTGATGAATTCTGGATCAGGCTGTGCACCTGTCTGCTGCTGAAAATAATTCTTGTCCCTCTTTATTTAATGAAACTGTTTATTTAATATCAATATTTGAAGTAAAAGCAGAGAAGGACTATTATTTTACCCAAGGGAAAATTAGGACAGGTGGCATCAAAAAATTCTGTTCAGAAACTGATATCTGCAAAAATACCTTTTTCTGTGATAGAAAACTTAATTTTCAGCAAGACTTAGGCAAGAAGAATGAGAATGCAAAAAATTCTTTTACTCAGAATCTCAATTCAAACATGCAATATTATATCCCAGACATCGGGTCTTGAATCATGTGACTTGAGCCTTCAGAACACCTCTCACCAGATACTGTCTAGAGTAACATGGTTCTTATCACCATTCCCACATGAACAGGTGCTTGAAACTACTGTGCTATTTAGTCTGACTTGGGTCAAATTGCTTTTTGAGCCCAGAAAGCATTTAAATACTTTTCCTCTGTGAAGTATTAAGGTAAAACAAATGCATAATTGGTTCATCTTCTGCATTTGTTAACTTGGATATGAAAATGGAGGAAACATTTATTCTATTTAGTATTTATTGTAAACTATGGCAGTCACTAAAGTAAAATATTTTATTATAAAATTCTTTATAAAAAATGCACTGCTGTTGAATTTCTTAGATTAAATATTTTTGAGAGCACTGTTTGTACTTATACACTGAAACTGGACACTTCTGATCCCATTATGAAAATATACGTGACCCTTATTTTTCTTTTCTTATGAGACCTGAATTTTAATGATGCCTTAAAGTCCTCACCCATACCAGCACACTGCATTTCCTGATGCCACTTTTGTTCTCGTGAGGCATTTAGTTAAATACTTTAGTGAATATGAAAATGAGAGCACTGCCTAAGTCCAGTTCCATTTTTTGATGAAATTTATAAAGAAATATTTTAATCTTTGTTATGAAACATCTTTAATATATACTTACATATTTACATATATTTATATAAATGCTTAATATATTAAAGGGAGATTAGTTGAAAAGTGCATCTCAAAGAGCATCAGCAATAGTTGAAATGAATTGAATATGTAAATTTAAAATGTGTTGTGGAAAATGAGTAAGTCAAGGCATGATTAGATCCTGCATCAATGACTAGTATTTTATTTTCTTTGGTGATATTAGTGAGTAAATCCATCACTGTGAATGGAGCTACACTGGGAATAAACCACAGCCCTGAAAACTGATCTCCCAGACTTTCCTTTGCCTCTTCACCAGAGGTCTCTGTTCTGCAGGACGCTGCATGTGCCTGCACCCTGCCTGGGAGGCTGCGGGACTGGGACTGGAACATTCACCACCTTCCTGTATGCCTCTAGAAAGCCTTCCTCTAGCAAGGGTCTCCCATTATTGCACTCTGTAACTTAAAAAATAGAATTAAAGTCTTCTGCGAGAATGGTGCCATATCCTCTAAATTGCCTGACAAGCAGGCAGCGTGCAGGCAGCAAACTCAGAGCAAATATGCCTTGCTTTCACAGCCTCTTTAAGGGAAAAGCAGTGTAAAGTCTCTTGTCCTTGACCATGTTGTTAATTAGTTTAAATGGTCATCTGTACTGCACCTTACAAAAACTGTAAAAGTAACATTCTAATCTTACTTTGCATTAAAATATTGATTGCAAAACTTCAATTACAGTGAGAAATTTCGCACAGAATAAAAAACTATCTCAAATCAGAGGAGCTATAGAAAAGGTGTATTTTGTAAAAATATATTCATAAAATTTTATAACACATGTATGTATACACTTACATATATGTATATATATTAGTTATCTTTTACATGTATTTCTGGGATGTATTAAAAATGTTGACTGATTAATTCTCAAAATATATTTTATTAATTAGATTTTCAAATATTCTCTTTAGAATGCCAACTTCATTGCTGTTCTCAACTGAAAAGTACATTTGTATTTTAAGCGGTGCCACTAATGAATATTGTGAAAAAGAAACACTAATTTGGAGAAATATATATTCATAATTTGTTGAAAAGGAAGAAAACTTCTTTCTGCTGATTGACCCCTTACAGATATATTTACCTTTAATTATTTTTTTTTTACTGTAAGTAGAAATTTAAATGTTTACTGTAATGATTTATCAAAACAATGTATTTGCAAATAATATTTATTAGTAGCATTTAAACCTTATTTTCCATCTTTTGAGGCAGGACGGTAAGTTTCATTATCTTCATGATTTTACAAATTGGGGAAAATTTTGAATTTCACATTTGCAAGGTAACCTTCTAGCAGAAAGATATTTACAAGATGTTTATATTCCTAGTGCTTCAGTCACCTTCTGCCTCATCAGAAACTTGATGTGGTTGTAGTTGAAGCAGTTTCAATATTAACTCATGGTTCCCAGCACATGGTTCCTAAATTAGAGTCCCAGTAAAAACTGAATATTTAGCACCAAGCTGCAGACAGCTGTGTGTGCCTGGGACTACCAGAAGGGGCAGTGCTGAAGACATAGCAGTTCCCCTTTAAATGCTAAGGACCCTGCACATTTTTTCACAGGAAGGAAAAGTGGAGTCTGAGCTAGGAGGCAAGGAGGTTTGCGCAGGATCAGCGAGGGAAAATGACAGCAGTGAAAGGATAAAAAATTAAGCATGCTTGTCTCCCACACTCAGCATTTATATCATTGATTTTTATTTTTTTTGTTTGTTTTAATGTAGATTTCCCTATTAAAATCCATGGGGGCTTCTTTTTAAATGTTGAAGGCAAGATAAAAACTATAGGCTTCATAACTGAGAGTTTTCAGAAAGAAAACAGTTCACAAGCACTGTTCTGCTGGATTCAGCCTAAAAAAATAAGCAGTTTGTTGCTTAAATTATTATTTCACCTTGCCACCATTCTGAAAGATGACTTGTTAGCTCTATTGAAGGCTTCATCAGCCTGAAAGACGTGCAGAAATAGAAGTCCTTTGGAAGAGCATCAGGCTTTGCCACAGAACAGCAATGTCTGACACTGTCACAATCATTTTCTGGTGTGGTTTGCACTTATCCAAAATATAGGTATAAAATGTCTGCATTTGAATAATTGCTTTTATCCTGTGTCATACAGCTGATTTATAGTATGTGTCACTACACTGAATGTTGGTTCATACAGTAAAATCATGTTTGAAAATCTGCAGACACAACTTAAGTATTTATTACAAGCTGAGTGTAGCAAAGTTAAGTTGATGTTAACTGCCATGATCACTTGCCTGACTCTTGCCAGCAACTTCCAGGTATGTTTAGGAACATATTGCATGAGACAGTATGTGACTTTTGAGAAATGTCTACACACAAGCTTTCATAAACCTTTATTCTGTCTTTAGAATTTGGAATGATGGGAGATCATACAATTAAAAGTCAGCGACCTCGATCTGTTCATGAAAAAAGGGTCCCTCAGGAACAAGCTGATGCTGCTAAATTTATGGCACAAACTGGTAATACATCAGTTACATTTTTCTATTTACTGTTGTTAATTTTAGCAAAACCACTGCATGTTTCCATAATCTTTTGCTGCATATTTGTCAGTTTTCTAAGCTGATAATTTTTTTGAATCATTTATTTTTTTTTTTATTTTTCACCAGTTAAAGTCCATAAATAAAGTAGCTGAGAATTAGGTAGATCATACAAAAAACATGCACTGTGAATATGGATACTGAATTATTTAGTGTAAGAATGAATTTCTTCATTAGTAAAAGCAGTCTCACATGTACAAAACACAGGACAGCTTACTATGACATATTAACTTCTGTTTTTAAAGATGTTAAGAACATGCTTTAGAATTTCTTTATAAATAAACTGAGGTCTAATCCCAGCTTTAGACATTTATCAAATTAATTAATTGCTAGGGTGACTTTAATGTGCATACATTCAGCATTTACTATCTTTGGCCCAGCACAACACTATTCTCTAGTTTCCAGATTCATAACTGCTAAATGAAATTGTCTGTGAGTAGTTTTTAATTGGATGTCCAAATTATCTAACAGGTTTTCTAATTTTCTAAAATATGTTTCTAAAACATATTTTCTAATTTTGTTTGAGCAACTTCATCTTCTTTAGATAGAGACACCAAGATGATATTACAAACCTAGAGCTAAAGTAAGTAAAACAAAACAAACAAACATACAAAAAAAGCCTGTTTACCAACAGTTACCACAGGTGCCTTTGAGGTCAATGATAAAATTTCAGTGGTGAGTTGGATTAAGCTCTTATACACCAAAACTACTGCCATCAGTAATGATCTGTGTATCTGTTGGTAAAATCTAACTCTTCAATGGTTCCCTACATACTTCATTTCAGTGAGTTAGTGTGCTGAAATTCTTATGCTCCATAATTATTGTATGGATTTGAAACAACTTACTCTGTATTCCATAGTTACTAACCTAGAAAAAATGCCTGCATCAGTCATACATAATGCTTCCAGTTTATATTCACTTTAGTAAAAAGGCTATAATTGCTTCTATTTCTGTTGCATGTTGACTAGGGTGCTTTACTTAACAGAATTTCAGAAATCAATATATTAAGTAATCTAAATACATGTATAGCCAATCACTGTAGATCTGTTTGGTAAAGAATTTAGAGGGGGGAAATACCTGTTTCTCTCCTACTAATCTATAGGACTACTTTTATAGCTAACTCGCAATTGATAGTACTGTAAGAAAATGTAGTGGAAGAAGGGAGCCTAGAATCTTCTTGGTCTCCATGCAGTTTTTGTTTAGGCAAGTAGAACTTACTACTTACATACCTAGCTCAGAATGTCAGTTGCTTACTAGATAGAATAACACCTTTGCTTTTACGCTGCTTGAATTCATACAATTACTCCAAAAGATAAGATGATCTGTTTTATTTCCTCGTATAAATCCCTAAAACTTTCACTTTATCAGGTAAAGCTTGTATTTGGTAATTTCTAGTCATGCATTGCAATGCATCTATTACGGGTGTTAGAGAACTGCATTATAAATGCAGCACTTATACCATCTACTTCTGATAGATTGCGTGTGTGGAGTGGGAGATGAACGTTCAAAATTACACAGGCTTGGTTTTCAAGGTCCTGTTCTGAAAGCATGTGAGATGTATCAGCAGAGGGTATAAATTTACATGCCAAACTTTGAGGAAATCTGTAATTTACATACTGTAGGTTAAACACATTATAAGTAATATTGCACTCTTTTTGGACATACTTACTAATTTTCATCTCTTCTTCATTTTGATTTTCCTTTGTAGTGATCATTGCATATTTTCTTCACCTCTAATGCATTCATTTTCTTGCAATATAATGAATGTGATGTCGTCTTAAACTGATTCATAAGGTTTTTCCTAACATAGCTATCTCATGAATTTACCCATGTACTGAGAATTCTAATAGCCTTTAAAGTAAATGGATACTGAGTTTATGAGGATTCTTATATTCAGTATTTTATTTTGTGTAATAGATGCAAAAGTGCAACAAAATGTTTGCATGATTTTAAAAGGCAGAGAGATAGGAATAGAGAGGGATAGGAATAGACAATTGTCCTGGGAAAAAAAATCTATGAAAAGCATTTAATACTGTTAAGAGTAGTGGACTTAATCCATTGGATTTTTCTGGAAATGGAAGAGTTTTAAAATGTGGCATGAAAATATGCATTATCCTGTTTGTAAGTGAATCATTTATGTGAATAATTTATTGTCCTATATTTGTCATTTTTTATGTTTGGACTGATCCTTCTCTTAGGTGTTATGGGATTTAGAGAGTATAATACAGGTAAGTTTTATACACATCAATGAGACCTTCCATACAGTAAGTTATGTTTCCTCTTACATGTCAAGCAGCAGTGGAGAATAAGGGCTTGGTAGCTTGCTGATAGTTAAGTTGAGGTTGTAGATTTAATACAATAGATATAAAATATTAAGACTTCTCAACTAACATAAAACTGGAAGTAAAATAAAAAGTAGCCCTTTTGAAATTTTTATTTCAGAAAAGAAAAAATCAAAAAGAGATAAATAAAGCAATGGAAGATTTATTTTCAGATTACCTAGACAGTCTAGGTTTATTGTAGAAAATAAAGAAGTCTTTATTTGCTTTAATTAAAAATGGTTAACCATGGTGAAATATCTGTGAAGATGTTTCCTTCCTTCAAATTAATTAAAAATAAGTAATAGTCATACTGACAACAGTATAAAAAATCAGTATGCATTGTGCAAAAGGAAGCAAAGGAGCTGGTGATAAAAAATTTGCTCTTTATTTTCTCTGTTTTCACTCTTTTTCCACCATACATCATGTTAATGTGCAGAATCTTGCTCCAGCAAATGGTCTTTACATATGCTGAAGTATATTGCTAGATTCTGCTCTTTGTGAACGGACAATACCTGTATGCTCAGAACTTCTAATACTTAAAATTAATTTTGGAATTTACTAAATATAATCACACTTTTTAGTAGTATGTCATTGATGGTTTTCAACATATTGCAGGGGTTAAGGGCAACTTTTTATAACATTAAGATACCCAAAATTTAAAATTTTTAATACTTCAGTTCTGTTTTTTATTATCTATGAACTGTCATGATTTCTGTGTTGACTAATGGACAATATATACTCAGTGTGTATATACTCAGTGTATACTGAGTATATATGGCTGGTTTGCATAGTAAGGAACGTATTGAGAAACATAGCTTTGAATTTTTCTGCTGTTCAACCTTTTATCTAAACCATTTTAATGAAGGCAAACTCAAACTTCAAACATTTAGGAAAAGACAAAAAATATTAGCCTAGAAACCCATAGTTTCTATACCCATACAAGTTTCTACACCAATTCGAGTATTTTTACAGTGCACATGGAGCTTATAGTACATATTATATAATTGTTGATACCTACCTACATATTAGCTATATTTACCATATCTTCTAATCTGAACCCAAGCCAGGTAACAGCCTAATCAAAATACTAAATTCATATCAGAAAAATGTTTAAAACAATAATCAGTAATTAAATTTCTCTCTTTTTTTTTTTCCCCCGCTTAAGAAATAAAGAAAATTACTACAAAAATCACTGGTTAATTTTTGTATGTAAAATATTCATAATTTTGTACTTGTCAATAGAAATTGTTAGAATTAGGTATAATATTATGAAAAGCAGAGGGATTTTTTGTGCCAATTGTAAAGCATTTTATCTTCTTACTGAATAAGAAGCACATCTTTTTGTTAAAAAAACTTTGGCTAGCCTTAGAATTGTTTCTTAGAGGACTAGCAGAGACAAACATTTTACAAAGGTTTCGAGCTTGCTACTAAAACAATTTCAAGAAATTGTATATCACTTTCTGCACTCTTGGAAGAGTTTGCTTTGCAGACTTTCCCTTGATTGCAACCAGTATCAAAACTTTTGAAAAGTTTTTATCAAAACTTTTGAAGACTAGAGGTATATTGAGATAACTGAAATTTTAAGCAGCTATTCAAGACTGAAGTTTGTATCATGCCACTGATTTTAAAGCAGAAAATCACATTTGTTTCCAAAAGGACTTCAGTTTAAAAATCAAGGGTGTGACAGAGCCTTCAGCATGCCATTTTATACTGATTTTTAACGGGAGAACATAAATAAGAATCCACAATTATTTACTCAAAGTGTTCAGACAGGTTCATCACATGATTTTTGCATTTGCTTTCTGAAAATACTCAACAGATCCAGTTTGCTAAACATGAATGCCTTTGGGAAAGGAATTCCAAAATTGTATGTCTAGCTGTTCATGGAAACTAAATTTAAGCATTCTTTCCTGAACAAGACTTTACACATTACTTGCTTTCATAAAATAGAAATAATAGAATGTGCTCTCTCTCAACAATAAAAAAACCCAAAACTATTCAAATGTATAGTATTAATAAATCTCATCTGACAATTTTGAACATGGTGATATGAACTATATTCAGTAATAAGGTCTAGCGCACCCAAGAATTTAGCACACCTGTACGTCTAAAGTGAGGAGCAGATCTGTGCAGTAAATGATCAAACCAAAGTTTCCATCACACTGTTCAGGTCAAAATTTGGTAAGCAAGGTGCTTCTGTTCACCAGGGAACTAGATGACTCTCTTTCTTAGAAGAAAAGATAAGAAATTAGGGTGTTGGGTTTAAAAAAACAAAAACAAACAAAAAAACCACAGAATTCCCTTACATCTAGAGTTATAAGTATAAATATCAAAGACAAAGCCTTTGCTATTATGTAAAGAGTTGTCTATGTTCTTTTAGGATCCTTAGAGCACTCCTGTTTCTGAAATGTTGAAGGATAGTAGTTATCATAAAGTTGTAAATGATGCTAAGTGACCAAAGGGTTTCTCTCTGACAGGCATTATGTGACTGCAGCATTGTAGGTGTCTTTATTTTATATTCATTGCCCATTTTCACAGCTGCTTTACTCCATGAACTTTTAAATATTTATTTTGGTGTGGTACTTTTTTTCTTCGATTTATAAGAGCAGATGATAATGAATTTCACACACACACACAAAAAAAGTCTTATTAATACTTATGCCTATATTCATGTTTGTTTGTTGTCTTGGATACAGGTGAATCTGGTGTTGAAGAGTGGGCCCAGTGGAGTACGTGTTCAGTTACTTGTGGTCAAGGGTCGCAGGTGCGAACCAGAACTTGTGTATCACCTTACGGGACACACTGCAGCGGCCCTTTAAGAGAATCAAGGGTTTGCAATAACACTGCCCTCTGTCCAGGTAGTGTTAGCAGCCAATAAATAAAATTGTGGATGTTTTTGAACTGTATAATGATAAGAATTTGAAACTATATCTTTTTTATTATTATTGTTTTTAATATGAATTTCGTAAGGGCATTTCAGTTAGAGCAGAGAAGTTTAATTCTATTCAGCTGTGAAATTTTGTCATGTAGATTGTTATTTAGCTTTCAGAACAGTCAAGATATGAAACAAGAGTCCCTTTTTTCTGACAGTTTCAGATTTTTTTCAAAGTCCATGTTCTCTGATTTCCACTCAGAAAAGAGAAGGTATAGCATTTGTGCAAAATACACACTAGGGAAGGAATCCAGATCACCAATACCTTAAAAAGCAGAGACTGATTAACAGGGTGGGTTAAGTTATTCGTCGCCGCAATTGTTTTTCGATTTAGAATACTGTCTTTTAGCCAATGGGCCAAAAAGTGTTCTCTGCACAATAATGTCTTCATGGACGTTCCTTTTTTTTTTCTGGCAAGAAAGGGCAACAGCTACTGACCAAAGGAAGAAAGATCTTATTAATTTTATTTTGCCTAAGAAGAAAGATGTCTAAATCACCTAATTTTACAGGATTTTATCTTCCTTCTCTCCAGTAAGAAATGGGAACTTTTCATATAAACCCAAAAATATCCATGTAATTCAAAACCCAAGATAATTAATTTGCTGTCAAAGTAAAATGGAAAAAAGTTAATTCTTAAAAATCGCATTGTCTACCAAACTTTTAAACAATGCTCACACAAAAAGACTGTTCCAGGGTACAGCTTTTGTTTCTAGATACCCAGTATGAGAAATGGCTACCAGTTCTCAGTGGCTAACAGCAATACTGCCAAGATATTTTCCCTTTCGGATCACCACAGATGATTCTGATAATCTTTATGTATCTTGAGTTACCTTTTCTAAATAATTAGTCTTCTGGGCTAAATCTTGCATATTGTATTGTTTCACATAATTAAAATAACCGTATTAATTTATGTTCGTCTCTGCCTGGATACAGGGTCACTACTGTGTGGCAGAGTGAAAGATTAAGAGTTTAGAAATGTGCTTTTCCTAGTCACAGCTCCATTTATTCTTCAAACATCCCTTTAATTGTTAGTCTAAATATTATCTGTCCTCATTACATTATGTATCCTAACTCAGAGAGTAGCAGGGTTCAGGATTAACCCTGGTCCATGCATAGCAAAATGCATAATTTGCACACTAATATAATTAAAACACATTTTGAGAAAAACAATCCAAACGTATGCATACATAACTGGGATCTGGCCTGTGTACCCAGACCTGTACCACTCATTCCAACTTTTGGACTCTGTTAACAGAGCAAGATTTTACATCATAGAGCATAAAATAGAAGCAATATATGTACAAAACCATAACAGTGGTCTCTCCTTGTAACCTACAAATAAAAGATCAACTGGGGCATACTGATTATATGTTTGCATGATTAGAAAAGGGTGGGGGTGACAGCATTCTGAGACCTGGAATGTTTGCTCATGAAAAGTTGCTCTTTCAAAATAGTGTGCAGAATGGTCTCCTGGACTATACTTCAAGCATCTATCCACAAACTTCAAAGGAACCTGTTGAAGTTGCAAATACTAATGCAAGACTTCCAGGGCATTTTCATGTACTGCCTTCATAATACTTCCTTTATTGTCAAAGATACTCACTGGTATGCTAAGGAATACATCTCTCTCTGATCTGACTGTCCTGGCAAATGTTAAGAATGGGATTCACTAGCTTCATAATAATATATATGTATTAGTATTGATATTAAACTTTAGATTTCAAAATAGTACTTCTGATAACTCAAGTAAAATCATGAAGGAACCATTTTTTATGTAATTTTTGGTTTATTTATATTTGTTACAGACCAATACTATTTCAACAGCAGAAGTCCATTAGGTAATTCAGTCCATCTTGCGATCAAGACCCTTCTAGAGAAGTACAGCATAGTTGGCAACAAAACATAGCTTAGGTAACCATTGTTACTGCTTCTTTTATGAGCAAGGATATCTCAGGATCCAGTTACTGTAGTGCCCCTGATTCATTTCAGTGCAATGAAAGACAGCTAAAATTGAAAGGAGAAAGAACTTAGAATATCTCAGTTAGTTTCTACTTCTTCTTCTTTGTTGACTTCAAGAACTTCTAACAAACCCTGTCATTTAATTTCAAAAAAACCTTTAATGTAACATCTGGTGTGATTACTGAGCCATATTAAACTACAATACCATAGAATCATAGAATAGTTGGGTTGGAATGGTCCTTTAAAGGACATCTAGTCCAACATCACTGAAGTGAGCAGGGACATCTTCAACTTGATCCCCTGTCCAGCCTGGCCTTGAACACTTCCAGGGCATCTACCACCTTTCTGGGCAACTTGTTCTAGTGTTTCACCACAGTCATTGTAAAACAATTCTTTACAGCTAGTCTAAATCTACCCTCTTTTAGTTTAAAACCATTACCTCTTGTCTCATCACTGAAAATTTTGTCACTATCTTTCTTATAAGCCCCTTTAAGTACTGAAAGGCCACAATAAGATGTCCCCAGAGCCTTCTCTTCTCCAGGCTGAACAATCCCAGCTCTCTCAGCCTGTCTTCATAGGAGAGGTGCTCCAAGCCTCTAATCATTTTGGTGGCCCTCCTCTGGACTCACTCCAACAGGTCCATGTCCTTTTTATGCTGGGGACTACAGAGGTGAATGCAGTACTCCAGGTGGGGTCTCCCTATAGCAGAGTAGAGGGGGAGAATCACCTCCCTGCACTTGCTGGCCACACTTCTTTTAGTGCAGTCCAGGATACGGTTGGCTTTCTGGGCTGTGAGTGCATATTGCTGGGTCATGTCCAGCTTTTCATCCACTAGCACCCCCGAGTCCTTCTTGGCAGGGCTGCTCTCAATCCCTTGATCCCCCAACCTGTATTTGTATTTGGGATTGCCCCAATTCAGATACAGGATCTTGCACTTGGCCTTGTTGAACCTCATGTTCACATGGGCACACTTCTCAAACTTGTCCTGGTATCTCCGGATGGCATCCTTTCCCTCAGGCGTGTCAATTGTACCACACAGCTTGGTGACTTCTGCAAACTTGCTTGAGGGTGCACTTAATCCCACTATGTCTATGATGAAGATATTAAACAGTACTGGACCAGTACCACTTACCTTGAAACTTCAACAACGGTAATAGCTTTTCAATTTCTGTTCAGTTTAAAGCTGATCAAATCAAAAGCATTTAAGCCCCAATAAATATCTCCCAAAATATACTTGTAGGATGGAGGCCAGCATGGCCTCACGCCTCCTCCCAATTCACAGCATTTGCGTATTGTGAACACTGTGGGTGTTCACTTCAGCATGATTAGGTTCACAGAGTGGCAGAAAGAAGAGAAAGATGCTTTGCAGTAATCCAAACTTGTTGTGGTAGCAACATTTTTGACAGATAAGTTGGCGATAATTTGAATATTTTTGTCCCAAATAATGAATCTTGCATCTGAAACTGTGTTATAGAAAATAGTAACTCCTCTGTGGGCTAGCTCTCCATCTGGTATAATTTGGCATGCCTCATCTGGCTATATAATTCATCAGATATTAAGGGGTTTTTGCATTTAGAAAATGGTATTAAAGAAAGAAAATGTAATTAAAATGTCAAAAAAATATTCAGAGGTAAGAAATTTTAAACTAAGATGTTCTTTTAAAGGTGATCTGGATAATACTGTACGCTTCTGTAAAGTACCTAACAAAACATTAATTCTCCTTGATACTTGTTTACTGACATTGGTTGTTTTCTTAGTGTTATGCCTTTTCCACCCTTGACTTCATTAGTTGTCTACTAGTTTCAGATATACAAGTCTATACATACAAGAAATTTTTTACTTAATGAGCTAAAATTTGTCATAGAGGAGGATTTTGGACACAGAGTAATTTAAGCAACAAACAGACAGAGGCTACTGAGAGTCTGAGTTCACCCAAAGTAAAACATTTTGGTTTGACTTATGTTCAGATTCAAACATACAAAAGAATTATTCTGTGTTGTTATTAACAGGTAGACACTCTTGCCAGAAGAGATATGCAACCTTTTGGTTTCAGACAGTGTCTTTAAAGAGCCCATCAGCACATGTTTTTGTAATTTTAAAATGAAGATAACTAACTTACATTTTGACAGCATCAAATCAAACTTCAAATTAAACAATAAACGCATATGTACCTAAAAAAAAAAAAAAAATCAACCTGTTTCTACATAGCATCAAGACCTTTCTAATTAATTATTTTTTACAGAATGATCTTTTCCTAATTTAGGTTTTTGGGTTTTTTTTGCTATGTTATGTACTTTTTGAAGTTCTCGTTGCACCTGAGCATCTTAATCAAGCATTATTGTATCAGGAGATGAAATTATAACATTGTTATTACTGACCAGTGTTTGGAATCTGATCTGACAAATTGGTTTCTCATTAGTTTTTCTCATATGATAATAACTTTGTAGTCTTAGAGATACATCAGGATTCAGAATCTGATAACTTTGACAATGAGAAAAAATTCTTCAGGTCATATGGCTGGATCAGAGTGCCTGATAAAGTCTAGTACCTGTTGACAAAAGATTAAATGTAAGGGATTATATGTAAATATAATCATCAATTTGCTAGCTGTAGATGAATTGGGTTACCTGGTTTTGACCGAAATCTCACAGTTATTCAAGGTTTCTACGATAATTAGACTACAATCTGTCACTTTAACATTAATTTGGAATGTTCCTGAGGGTTTTGGTTGTTTTGTTTTTTGGGTTTTTTTTTTTTTTTTTGTTAATATAGTGCAGATTGATGTGATACTTAGAATAAGATAATTTTATTAAAGCTAGCCATGTAGGATGTGGAATAATAATTTTTATTTTAGACCACTTCTACGTGACCAACTAAAAACTTTCCAGCAATTGAGCTGTTAACTGGTGAGCTAAAATATTCCCTGTATAAAGCTTGACATCTTCTGTCAGGTACAATTTCTCAGAAGTTACCTAACAAGCTTTTTGCCTCAACATAGAATCTGAAATGACATTTTTCCTTACTTTTAATGAAATGCAATAGAACTTACCTACATGCAGAATTCCCCTTGATCTTACTGATGGTTTTGTGATAGTGTATCAGGGACCTGAATGTCTTTCTGCACCCTTGCAACTGAATTTCACCTTAGGAAATGTTATTCTGATCCCTACAAGAAAAGGGTTTTATTTGTAGAAACTGGGCAGGTGGTACGTGCCTTCAGGGCAAAGGAAACCTATATACAAGTTCTTTCACAGTGGTGAAAAAAAGTGAGGACAAACCAGAAAATCTATTTCTTCTGTAATGTTGTGAATCATTACCAATGATACACTGAGATGTTATACACTTTTTCACCCTGCAGACACCCTTCAAACAGACAATGTTGCAGAAACACACAGTTATGTGACACTGAGTGTGATGCTCAGTCTGGCTACTAAGTGTCTGTATTTTTCTTAAATGCCTAGCATTACTACAGATCTCATTACATTCCTTTCCTCACAGAGCCTAGTTTAAACCTGTGCAACTACTTTTATTTAAGCAAAAGAAAAATAACTAACGGTTGCTTTGCAGTATTTTCCAATTTATAAAGATGTATGTATGGAATTGGTTTGCTGGTACATCCTTAAATGTAATACATTATAGAAATTTCTGAAAAATTAACTCCGATTGTTTATGAAAAGGGAATGTATATAGTATATAAGCACAGATGGATATAGTATTTTAGTTTGTCTTACAGCTGGAAAAACATCTAAGGTAGAGAAGAATGCATCTTCTATGATTCTTTATATTAATTTTATGTAATACTTATGTATGAAAATATTGGTATGTGTTTGTAATTTATTGCGTATCCTGAAGCTATTTGAAGTTTGTTGAGTGAACATTTATTTAAGATGGAATGATGCATGTACTACTGTGTATGTTAAATCAGTGAAGATGTTCATGTAAAGAAATAGCACAGATCTCTTTTGCTTATGTGATCTCGGAATTTTTGAGGAAGATAATCAAGCACATCATGCTATGTTTCCACCAGAATTTAAACAAGTAAAACAATTGTAGTATAGTAGTCCCAATTTATGATGTTGACAGTAAGAAATTATTGCATTGATTCCTATATTTTCAAAAGAAAGCTTAATTTTGATTGCTTCATGTTTTTAGAGTTGTCTTGATATATAAAGTATATCCCTGATAGTCACAGAAACTAGTCTCCTGAAAATCAGGGCTATTAAACATATCTCAAGTCAGGCACCAAAGATTTCATAACTGCCTTTGAAAAGGGAAGCCATCTTTCTTAATATAAAAGAAATAAAATATGGTAGTGAGATTAGTTTAGAGAAAATGGCTCTAAGTTAAATATCTTTTAGAGAAAATATACTTAAAACATTGAAATTAACTATATTTTATAAGGAATTTATTTGCCAATGGTAAATACTACCTATACTGATTTCATTGACGTTAGCAAAATAATTCCTATTTAAAATATTGATGTTGTTTATTTTGAAATCCTTCTATTACTTATGTGTCTGTTTCTGGTTAAAATTTGTTTGGTTTGTTGCAGTACATGGCGTTTGGGAGGAATGGTCACCTTGGAGTTTGTGTTCATTCACATGTGGTCGAGGCCAAAGAACTAGGACAAGGTCATGTATACCTCCCCAGTATGGGGGAAGATCATGTGATGGACCTGAAACACAACATAAACCTTGCAATATTGCACTCTGCCCTGGTGAGCTCATATAGCAACTCTTTGCTTTGTTCAGTACATTCAATGTGGGTTTGTGATTTCTTTCATTGCCCATTGCACACAGAAAAAAACGGTTATGCACAGTGAGTAAATGGGGTAATATTGTTCATAATTCAGACTGTAGCGATTAAAGAATATAATCAGGATGATAACTCTGTTCGAGGTACTACACAAGCAGATAATTAGTTTCTTCAAGATACTCTCCCTCTAGGGCAGGTATGCTGTGTAGGAAAGCTTGATTCAGAATGAGTCTTGGAGAACCAAAAGGCAAACAGCTTTCTGAGGTCACACAGTTTGTGTCCACCATATTGTCCACCATAGTGTTTGTATTTTGCTTAGAGGTTCGCTGTAATTCTTTATTCATTATACAACAAACATATTTGGGAAACTGCAAAATATTAATTTATAATAAAATTTTATTGATTTATTAATAAAATAAATAAAGAAAAGTAATAATAAAA
>NW_009922120.1:0-15371 GCF_000696875.1 Nestor notabilis
TCCCTCCTTCCCTCCTTCCCTCCTTCCTTCTCTCTTTCTTCTCTTTCTTTCTGTCTCTTCCTCTGCCTACTCATGCAAGGGTGCTGTTCTCCAGAGTTCTGTTGCCCTGAGACTCTGGAAGCCCATCTCTTCCTGCCCCTGCAGCCACCTTTGTGAAGGAAATGAGCAGGATGATGACACACATGCTGGTCTTAGCAGCAGCTAGGAAGTGGCCTCAGTATGTGTGTGAATCTAGGAACATTATTCCTTCGTTTGGATACATTTCTTGAGTGCTCTTCAACCGCTAGCCAGAACCCAAAACTATATCTGTTCTAAGAGAATGATACATAATGGGCATTAAGGCAACTACGTAAAAAATGTAAATACTAGCAACATATTTGATTAAGTATTAGTTTAAGAGAGCTTATGCAATACACAATTTAAGATCAAAGCTGATGTTGAATACAGAGGAAGAATTCTTAGGCTGAATGACATATAACTTCTTTTATGAATATCTGTAATGGTCTCTGCTACCTCATCTTCCTTGTCTCTTCCTAAATTTAATTTGCAAGCAAGCCACTCATTCCTTCCAACAAATATGATTGTGTGTTTGGGAGATCAAAATACAGTTTGTGAATATTTTGTAAGCAAGGTAAAGAGGTAGTCCATTCTATGAGATTTTGTTCCTTAAACTTGAGGGACTTCAGAACTTGCATAATCCTATGGCAGATCCAGTACAAAAAGCAGTACTGCAAGTTTCACCACATGCGTAACTGAGCCCTGCAAGGGTTGTCCTCTCTATCCCTTCTGCTCTAACTACTATAAATTAGCTAAGTAAGTGGTTTGTTCTAGTTTTGCTGTCTCTAAGGACAGGTGTAGTTTAGCTTGGAACATATTATTGGAATTGGTAAAAATGTTTGCAGCATAATCAGTCCTGCTGCTACTCCATTCTGCCTGGAATGTTTATCTGTTATACAACACTTGCTCATAAGATAGATTGTGGTGAAAGTGTACTACTTTGGGACCCTAAAATAGGAAACTGTAAAATTACATATATCTTTAAATCTGTGGTGAGTCTTTTTCAAGGCATTAAGGAAACGCTACTTACTGCCCACAGAACATACATTCTTTGGCCAAAAAGCTAGACATGAAAACGTTCACTCTTTACTAGAGAAAGCAAAAAACAAAACCTGTTTTTTTCCATTCAAGTAGTTCGATACGCATGAATTTAGAAACCTCTCTAAAATAGGGTAAATGCCATACATATTGTAGAAAACCCTCTACAGAGCCTCTTGGAACAAGAACATCTCTCTTGTCATAATGCTTATAAAATGACTGTAAACTTGTGCATAACACATAGTAGCCTTCAGTATAACTGCAGCAGACAGTCACCTATTTAGGCAGTGAAGTTAATTCTTCATTCTGACCTCTATGAATTACTTACTACAGTGAGACTGTAAGGGCGTGATTCATATCTGAATGAGCATTATGTATCACAGGTCTTAATTTTGACTAGGTTCTGGAGTTCTGTACCACACATATGTGTGTGAGTGAAATCTTAGGTGTGCCTTAGATGAAGGTAGTTCCAGTCCCATTTGACTACCCATTATAAAAGAATTATTTGAGAATGTGCTTATGCTTTGGAAGAATGCATAGCACAGCTGAGACATAATGAGGCTTAAAATTAATTTTCTTTTTCTTTTTAATAAATAAATGTCTTGCTGAAACCAAAACAAACCAGAAAAATATAAGTAGTTTATTATATTCTGAAACCACCGTTTCAAACTTTCAAAAATAGAATCCAGGGTAAAACTACTGTAGCATAACTAACTGGAATGAAAGCTTTGCAACAGACAGGATCTGGTCTTACAGGTAGCAATGCTCCATTTTACTGTGCTGATGTTTATATCCCCTAAATGTACTGTTTGTGACAGTTTCTAACTTACAGGCAAATTATCATGTATCTGTGTGCCTTTCTTTTGCAGTCTGTGAACAGCTATCTTTGGACACTTTGGTTTGCAAAGCATGTTGAAAATTACTAATAGAAGAACAGTGGCCAAACCAACATTTGGGTTTGGTCCATATAAAAGCATTTTTCAGATTTTATTTTTACAGCATCTTATTATTGCCAAATCACTGCTTGTCTTATTACCTGCTCTTTTTCTGCTTATTTTGAAGTAAGGTTGTTAACTTACTGGGTCAAGTTATTTTCCTCATTGTAATATGAGCAGCCAGACTTAAATCAAGAATACTGAGTACTGTTCATGGCTGATCCACTTCAACAACACGAAGATACAACATCCACAGAAGAAGGGGTAGAAACAGCGCATACAACCATACAATTCTTAAACCAAACCTGATATACATGCACCAGCATCCTCAAAACAGCACATCTTGGCCTCTGTTCCTACTTGGTCTCTTCTAAGATTATCAAAGAGGGATGGTTCATATTAAACTTTTTTGTAATGGTAGGCACTATTCTCTTAAAGCTGTCCCAGAATGTTTTAAAAATTACCTACCATGCACCTGTAAATTGCTAATGTATTCCATGCTGTATAGATTCAAAGATGGTCTTCTGATGTTTCAGAAGAGTCTGAAGTCAGAGTAGTGTATTAGAATAGTTTAGCTTCCTGGTATTGTATCAGTGGTGAAATATTTCTATACTTTTCTGAAGTGAAACTGTTGACTAGTAAATGACAAAACCTGCTAGTTTTAACTATTATATCTCTAGTTTTCTTTCTCCCCACACAAGACTACCTTTTAATCAAAATTAACTAAAACTGACTATTGCAGTGACAGTTTGAAATCTTGTGATCTGCATTTGAATTGTATCTGGAAAGGTCTTTGGGAATAAACAGGATTGACTGCTTTTTTCCCCCCTTTTTTCCCATATTTTACTATTGGAAAAACACTTTTTTTTTTTGTAAGAATTCAAATTCCTGGGGATATCAAATGAATATTGGTGAATATGTGACACATAATACAGCCCAAACACATAAGACTCTGTTTGTTCCCTTACCTGTAAGAAATACAATTTCTAGTAAGTTAGCCATCATTCATAAAGCCCAAAGAGGAAAAGACAATTGATGCTTTCAAATTGTTCTCATTTAGACTGATGGGCTGTAGGCTTTTAATATATTTTGAAGCTAATATAGCTTGGCAATACAATAAAACATGTGTTTCTTGATTCACTCAGTCTGAACACTAATTTTGATTTAGCCCTGAAAGGATCAGTTCAGGAAGAAGTTACGCATCTTTTGCAATATTCATAGCCTTTCTTAGGAAAGCATGGAATGCTGCACAAACAAGTAGAGTCACAAAGACTCCTTATCTATTTATATTAACCCTCCAAGCAAACTCTGCTCTCATGTCCCCACCAATAAAATATGGAATTCACTTAAGTTGGATGATCATTCCATTGTAGCAAATTGTGAAAGTCATTTTAAGCATGTTAGCTTTTGTGATTAAATGTAAATTCTCTGGGGTAAATTTTTTATGAAACAATTTTAATTTGCAAAGCTAACAGAATTTTGCAAATACGCTTCAGTGTCCAGCTTCACTACCTACCAATGTATTCACATACAAAGATTTACATAACGTGCTGACACACAGTTTTACAGCATAACTTGCACAGAGCCACTGCATGTGTCAATATATTGTCCATGGCTTTTATATGTATCTTTGCACATGAAGTTGCAGGTTTCTATACGGCATATTTGTAAATAGGAAAATGCAAAGCATTAGCTAATTCCACCTCTAGAAAGAGCCTGCTTTCCAAATGCAACTGTCGTTGGTCATCTTTGGCAATTCTTATTAAATAACAGCAGTTAGATGGCAGCAGTGTAGGCTGGAAATAATATCACTAAGACCAGAGAAAAGCAAAAAGGACCAAATAATTCATTGTCCTATTGGTTCACTGTCTGAAAGTGCCCTAAATTTAGTATATAATATCTCTACTTGTCATCCAAGAGTTTGAATAGGGAGTGGTGTGGTGTGGTTATTGAACACGTGGGATTTTTATTTTCTGCTTAAAAAAGGCAAGAGTTCCTAGTTTCCCTGTGTAACGTCCATGCTCATTCTTGCCTAACAAAAGAAGTCCAGTGTGTGTATTCTGGAAGCCCACATATTGTTTCTAAAGGCAAAAGAGCTAATGTGTAATTGTGGTTAAGCTTCATACGTTCATGTTAACCTTAATGCTCTTATGGCATGGATTCCTGGTGCAACTCTTATTCTAAATGTCCACATTAAAGAGGCTAACACTATGAACAAATGATCTTAATCAAGAAGCAAAAGGCTACTTTCTTCCTCCAGCAAAAGGTATTTCTTATGCAAAACTGAATACTAGCAGTATCCATGCTTTACAGTTCAAATTAGAAACCAATTTACTGTTATTTAAATAAATCAAACCAAAATCAACTAAAAACCCCTAAGGATTATAGTATGTAACAGCTTTTTAATGTTTGATAACTCTTTCTGTTGTTACTTAAATAATGAATGGAATGTAGAATGCATGATGACACTTCTGTAATTTCTAGCGAAGAACTGCTTAAAACTCTCCTTTAAGAAACTGGCAATGGAACTATGGTGCAGCCTAACTCTATCTACACTTCTGTTCTCCAGACAGGCATGATAAAGGACTAGATAGGTGTGTAGATACTACCTCAGAGGAAGGTGATAAATTGTAATTACTGGATTTCTTTGAAGTCTATCAAATCAATGTATATTTATTTGAAATTTTGAGTATGTTCTAAGGTAGTTTTTAATTCTTCCGTGAAGCAGTATTCAAAACATACATACAGGTTATTAAATAAAGATTTTATGTGACAAAATAAGGGATTTCCATTTTGCAATATGAGTTTATGCAGTGTCAGATCTTTAAGTATTTACTTCAGTGAAAGCAGGAATATTCCTTCATTTGAGTGTCCTTGACAGTGTTGTTCTTCAGACTTCTTGTTTGCAGTAAGGAAATGAGTTATCATAAATTACAGCTATGCTCTTACGAACAGCTGTTTTAAAGGGTGTTCAGATGTATGTGTTTGTGGAATATGATATATCACAATCTGCAGATTGAGAATAGGTGGTGCCATGGTGCCCCACAACCTATTTTCACCTTGGCCTGGAAGGGAATGAAAGAGGCGTACACTACTGCTGCTTAGTGTACTGATTCTTTGGCATTTTTGTTGAGACAGTTAAACAGTGGCAGAGAGAGCTTTTGTAATGTGAATTCTGCGAGGCTCAAAATGGCTTAAAATAGAGCTGTGAAAACTGGCAGCAATTTTATTTTATTAGTGATGTGTGAAGACTTCTTATAGTTAGTTATTCTTTCTCTCTTTTTTTTAACTGAAAGCTGAAAAAAAGGGCAGAACTTGAAAAATGTAGATCTAAACCCACACCCTCCCTAAACTGGGTGATTTGGGTTTATATTTTGATGGAGAATACAACAAATGCTAGCACCTATGTTCAGATCCACTAAAACTGAATGCAAATCACTAAAATCTTGGAGGTTTTGGAAGCATGATTTTAGTCTTTAGTCAGCTGTGATTTGTGCCAAGGTAACCAGGATGTATTTCCCATAAACACTTCAGGGTTTTTTCTTTTCTTTTCTTTTCTTTTCTTTTCTTTTCTTTTCTTTTCTTTTCTTTTCTTTTCTTTTCTTTTCTTTTCTTTTCTTTTCTTTTCTTTTCTTTTCTTTTCTTTTCTTTTCTTTTCTTTTCTTTTCTTTTCTTTTCTTTTCTTTTCTTTTCTTTTCTTTTCTTTTCTTTTCTTTTCTTTTCTTTTCTTTTCTTTTCTTTTCTTTTCTTTTCTTTTCTTTTCTTTTCTTTTCTTTTCTTTTCTTTTCTTTTCTTTTCTTTTCTTTTTAAATTCGAATGTTTTACTTCTCATAGATTTTTGATGCATTGGGTTTCCCAAAGCTTGAAGGGTTTATTTAAAGACATAAAATTTAGTTAAGCATTAATACAAGATGCTAGGTCACTAAAGTAAGTAGTCATTTTTCATCTTTACTAAAAAATCTAGTTTGATAGCATGTAGTAGCAAAAAGCTATATTGGGTTGTGTATTTCTCATGTTTTGCCCTTCACTTTTTATTCCAGAAACATCTTTTTTTTTTCTTTTTCCTGGTCAAGAAAGGAAAAAGTTTGTGAAGCTTTTATACATGCAGCTAGAAGTCTAGTTCTGTAATACTCATGAGAGCAGCAGGCTCTGCAGCCTAGGGAGCAGCTCTTGATCCCCTGGGGAGTCCCTGGGGAGTCCCTGGGGAGTTATAGAGCAGACTGCAGAGTACTGAAATCAGTGCTGACTGTTCAGATGCTGTGCATGGGTATCTTCTATGCTATCTCAGAAAAGGTATAAGTAGGACTGGAAGGTGAGTTCTCTCCTTCCTTCATACTGTAAGATCTTACCCTGACTGACAGGACTCCTGTAGCAGACAAGGAGGAAGCCTGGTCCATGTATGCTTTCTCCAGGGTGGGAGTTAGTCTCCAGAGCTACTGGAATGCAAATTTGCAGAGCCTTAGGAAAAACTGTTGCTGAGATCATCTTTCCTGCTCTTTGTTTTTAACTATTTGCGTAGGAGCTGCCATTCTAGGTGAAACCAGTAGCTTGCTTGGTTAAGGCTCCCATCGGTCAGTGTTAGACTGCAGTCATGCATGCTAGAATCTAGTCAACTGTGTGCCAAGACGGTGCACATTTCTGCCTATTCCTCATCACATAGCTGTACACTATGTATCAGAACTACAGGTTTTTTCCTTGCAATATGTCTAGCCAACTTTGTCTTTTAGTGATTTTTTAGCCTCAGTGACATCTTGTGGCTGTAGCATGTTCATCTATTTTCAGAACATATTTTTTCTAATCTTACTGAGTAGAACACAGTACTTTGAAAACTTTGTAAGGGAGCATGAAGAGGAAAATTATTGGTGCTACAGACCTCTAGACTTGCTCCCAGAGTATCAACAAGATGAATGAAAGTCTTTAAATAAAAATGTTGTCTGGGGTTTTATGATGAGTTTTAGCCTGTGGTAAAATGGAATGAAGCATGGTAAGAGATTTACAGGGATATACACAAAACCCCCCAAACACTCGCTAGGACTCATCACAGTTAGGCATGACTTTTTACATCCCAGATAAGAAGGTATTGCTAGGTTTCTTGTCAGGGTCTGATTACTTCCCCACCAGTAGGACTGAACTTCTCTGACTTCTGAAATGGTATTTAAGAGGACTGAATCTGATCCACAGCTTATCAATATGCTTCAAGGGCCAAGGGCTTAACCTGTTAACATTTGTCTTATTTCTTATCTCTTTTCCATCTGAAACTCATTTCTGTTCAGTTCTACTGGTTGCTGGATCCCTGTCCCCATTTATGTCAATGCTCCAGAAAACCTAATATAACTGTAGTGACAGTCTGTTCAAATGCCATCTGACTGGTGTTTGCCAACTTTTCCTAGATGGGAGGATCCTTGCTTTTGCAATCCAAAAGAAACAGCTGTCCTAAAAGCAAAGAAAGGTGAGCTGTTAAACTGTGGTGTTTTGAAATACTTCACACTTGAATTACTTTTTCATGAAACTAAGTATCAGACAAGCGAGTATCAGTCAGTAGAAAAAACATTTCCTTTACAGCTAAGGAGCTGACCAAATGCATGGTTCAGAGCTTGTTCTTCACTGAATCATCTCCAGATCACTGGTGCAGAGTTATTGCTGTTACTGTGAAGAGAACAATTTTTTCCACTCATTGTTCCAACAAGTCCAGTATACACCTGCTGAATTTCATAATGTTATGCTTCAAACTGCCAGGTTGTAATATGCATTATTTTTCGGTAATGCTTCCATTTTGTACAGAACATGAAGTGATAGCAGGATTTCTATGTTACCATTGCACTTTAACACTGAGATGTGATGTGTTTGTTGGTGCCAAAGGAGAAGAGAGTTAAAGCTGCATAAACTTTTTGGGTTGCTTGGTCTTTATGAGCATATGGGTTATTCTCTTACCATCACTAGGAAGGAGAAAAGTAGTTCGGTTATCTGTGCATGCCACTGGTAAATGTAAATATTTTTACTATGCATACACTGTATATGTTAGGTTAAAAGAAGATATTCCATGTTGGCATTTTTTCCATACAACAGTTCCCTTCCTTCCAGACAGTCTAGGCTCATCAAAGATTTTGGGCCTGATTCTGCTTTCACTCAATTGCTGATCAAATGTAATGTAACTGGTCAAATTGTTCTGGCAGGAAGGAATATTCAGGTTTATGAGTACTTCTGACGAGACTAGTTTTCAAGTCCATGGATTGTTTATGTGGCCTTTTAACTTGAGGAATTCTGGGTGGTCTGCTCCCCAATACATCAGACTGATGTATGAAAGTGAGTTCAGTATTGGGAGAGAGCAAGTTCGAATAAAATGAAAAAATAATGCTGAAGCTTGATGGTTTATGTCACTAAAACATTTTGCTTTTCAGTATCTCTGTCAAAAGACAACGGTGCACAGAATACCTTAGAACTTACAAATAACTTCTGGGATTTTTGGAGGATGCAAAAGGAAAAAGATTTAAATTATCTTCTTGAAAAAATCTTTCTATGCTGTAATCAAATGAGGCCAGATTATGGCTATAAAGAGCTGACAAGGAATAAGATAAATAGTTCTGCTTTTGTGGAAAGTTTATCCATCTTCTGTAGAGAAGGAACGATGAAAAGAGGAACAACCTTCCAAAACATCTGCTGTTCTATGTACCCAAAGTCAGCATGTCAGGAAGGAAATCGATCATTCAATAAAAGCATGCAGATAACCACAAAATGCTAGGGATTATGTTGATTTATGTAAGAATAGAGTGATCATTCTGAGTAACAGAGAATGACTTGGACTTTTTGCTGTGCAGGGAAGGTAGCCACAGACTGTATATTTTGTTAAATCAAATGTGTTCCTACTTGTAACTCCAAAGAAACAACTCATACTATGGCATAGAAGCCTACCTAGGAAACAGGCACTCTGGAAAAGGTTTGTAAGCTATAGCTGATAGTATGAGCCAGTGATACAGTGATACACTGGTTTGTTGCAACCAGTGGATGTCTAAAACATGAAAACTAACTAGTGGTAAATGGCTGGTATTACCAGTGTCTATCACAGATGCAAGTATTGCTGATCATTTGCCTACATCCATAGCTCATGCAGGACGCTAAACTAAATAAGGCTCTTGGAAAAGCAAAATGAATGATTAAGAAAAGACTCCAGGAATTAAATGTATTTAAGTTTGTCAGAGGACAAAATTGATAAGGCCATAGTTAGCATCAGTTCAGGAAGACCTATGACCTATTTTATACAGTAAATCAGCATAGGTGATCAAAATGGTGCCTTTTGCCTTTAAATCTGTGAAAATTAAGTCTTAGAGCAGATCTTAATACACAGAATTGCTTCAAGGTGATAGCTTTCAGGTTGACACAGTAAAAGTGGCATGTGGCTCCAACCTGCAGTTTATCATCTCATGTGAAGTAACTAGTGTTTCATGCTGAGAATTGCAGTGACAGTGTTGTCCAGTCAACCTGTTAACTACAACGTGTTTTGTGCTCTGTACCAAACACTGAATGATAATAGCTCAGAAATGTTCTTGGCCTAGATAAGTAAAGGTTTGAAGTGATGCAGGAACTAGGGATCAGGTTCGGATACAAGTAAAACAATAGATGTTGTACTAAAACTTAGTAACATAGTGCTTTGGAAAGATAATCAGATTGCAATTTAGCAGTATCTGAACAGTGCAAATGAAACAATTTGAATAATGTATGAAATTGTTTAAGGACTTACTTTTTTTTCATCAAGCCGATTCAAAGGGCTTAGGTGTTTACTTCTTGCATTTTCATTGCCTGCTGTTGTAACTCTATCTGTTAGATTGTATGTCACAAAAGACTGGGGTTTGCTCTAAAATCGACCCAAAGGAACAGGTTAATAGGAGCCACTGGCATGGTTGGTACTACAGAAGATGTCTGTGGATGACAATATAGTTTAGAGTGAGAAAGCCTCTTTTAATTTTTATTACGATTAATCTCACTAAGGGTGAGAGCATCATGACCAAAGGTCAGAGCACTGAAAAGTTTCTTAGAAGGCAAATAAAACTGCTTATTTTCATTATTAGATAAGACTAATAAGAAATACTTAATAAACTCCAAAAGTTTTATTGCTAGAATATTATGACAGAATGTAGGAATTTTGTTTTGGAATAAATACCAAAACTCAAGAAAGAGTTTTCCAGGTATGCTAGAAGTACACAAAAGCAACAAAAATTGCCCTGTTTGTATGCTAGCATGATGTTTTACTGAAGGAAAAAAGGCACCAAAATACACAAACAAATACTTTAGCCATGCCAGGAAGTGCCATTCCACTGCAGCAGAAAATGGTTTCTGGCACTGGAGTGTGTAACTGCCTGACAGCTCCTATATCAACTGTCGTTTCCCATGACAATGCATCTTCCAGTAAGGGGTAAATGTACTGTGCTAAAATACTGAATTCCACATCACAAATGGTCATTTACAGGTCAAGAAGATTAATCTCTTTTTCCTCAGCTCCTTATATGGCATATTCAAGTGGTGACAACTGTATTCTGCTCTCATCCCCCTTCCTGAGTGATTAAATCACTTGAGAAGAGTTGAGGAAGAGGAAGGAGGTGACAGAGTTTTGCTCCAGCACTTCTGAGGAAACCAAGGACTGCAGGTGCATGGTGAAGAATGGGATTCATCCCAGCAGATCACAGATTTTAAACAGATCTGGGAGCAGCTTCCTTCCCTGAAATGCAGCAGTTCCCTGCGGTGGATCTACCTTGCTCTATGTAAAAGGATACCAGACAGTAACTTTGAGACCTACTGGATTCTGTCCACTAGTTCGGTTTATATGCTCTCAGACATCAATGACTACATTCAGAAGTCGAGGGAGTTGCATTTATTTATTTTTTTTCCCCACTATTGTCATCCCTTTTCCCTAAATGACAATAGAGAACTGTTAGAGGAGGCAGTCCTGGAACTGCCCTGAATTGATGCACTTCTTATTGTAGACATGACCACATATTTTGGCAGCATGGTTGACTTCCACTTCCGGGGTTTCCTTATTTGGAAAAGTAAACATCTTAAAAAAAAAGGATAGATCCTTGAAAAATCATAGTCCTACTAAATGTAGTCTGAGACTAAATTCAGTACATTATATGTGACAGTTTCCTGATTACATCGCAAGTATAGAGACTTCTAAACTACAGATGAGGTGCTACGGGAATCAGAAATAACTTCTGCATCAGTCTGCCTTTGCCACAAATGTTACATATCTTAGTATTTTAAGTATCTCCTGCATATCCATGGGGAACAGCAGATGGTAAGTGGTTTGGGAAGGTCTTTAAACACTCTATGACAATTTCAACAACTTTTTATTGTTATTAATCCTAGATCTTGTATAGCTAGTTAAGCCTCACCCAGAAAGCCTCACCCAACAGAGTTTATATGTGTTATTATACTTTGGAATGTTAAGTGTTTTAGATGCAGTCTCTGCTGGGAGCTGTTATATAAAGAACAGGTTTTCTTCCATGAAACAAGCAAGTACTGAAAACACTCACCTCCCCCCCAAAAGAAGTCCTGAAGTTGTGCTGTATTGTTTAACTTCTTAAGAGTTCATGAAGTCATTTTTTTATAAGTTAAGAAAAACAAATGCTGTCACATTCTGAGTTTTGAACAAGCCAAAATCAAAAGATTAAGTGTTCCAAACACTTAAACATTTCATCCAATTAGTCAGTTCAGTCTGGCTTCTCTACCTCTGAACTGCTTCCAATAAACTTTGAATATGGAAAGATAAACCCACTGATAAGTTTCTACTACTGTACTGTCCTTTTCATACAAAGTACTTTTAACATTTAAACTTAAATATGATTTTTTTGTTCTTTTTCTATGCTGATAGCTGAATTTCTGTGACTTTTTTTACTAGTTCTCTGTATTTTTTTAGGCTGACACAGATTCTGAAGGGGCCTGATTCTGAGGACTCTGAAAGACCACCTGTGGAATCATCAGGTGTTTTCTGGCCTAGTGTCTCCCAAGACAGATCACAAAGAGAAGTAGAACAGCTAATGTTAGAAGGTCATCACGTGCTCGGATGCCAACAGGTGAAAATCCAGTTGATCCATGCACAGAGCCAACCAAATGCTAGCTTTGTTTGGTTTAGGAAATGGAAAATGGCAAAGGAAAATTAGAAAGCAGAGGAAAGGAGAAGAAAGGAGAAGGGAGGAGAGGAGAGAAAAGAGAGGAGAACTGAGTTGTGGGTTGTGGATTGTGAATTGTGGATAATCTGCTTCACTGTTCTTATTTTTAGTAGTAAGGCACCTTTTTAGAGGTTGAACCTCCTTCAGCTTCACTGTCTGGGATGGAATTACAGTATCAAACCTGCTTGTTCTAAGGAAAATTATTAACTTTTCAAGAATGGGAATTCTAGCTCACTAACAAATTTAGTATTTCAAACATTGCTGTTTTCTGAATAAGAGAGTTCCTTGACTAGTTATCATTTATTTGACTTCTAAGGTTCAAGTCAAAGTCATGCCAGATATTAACTATAAAGAAAAATCATGTTTGCTACTTGTTACTGATTCTGAATAATCTGTAGTTAAAAATGCAGAAGTAAAACCTGTAGATATTTACTCATAAAATGTACTTCACCCTATACCTGAGCTAACTCTGTCTATAGAATGGGAACTGTCAAACAAGCTGAGAATCATTGTACCACTGGTAAGCAGTGGAAGAAAAGAAGGGAAAACTTATACACACACTTTCTATATTCTTTTAAAAGTACTGAGGCTCTTCACTGCCTACATTAAGCAGCAGGTGACATCTAGGAATGAAGTGCCTACCTATCCCATGAAACACCTCAGGGCTCTCATATTCAGAACCCCACAAACATCTAAGCAAGACCAAATGATCACAAAAACTTTCTACCTTTATGAAAGGATTTTGTACTTGCAACACAAGCTGCTGCTCACTGATGCAAGTTCTATTTACGCAAGCACCTTGGTGGAAACTATGACTCTCTAGATAGAAATATAGCCCCCTTCACAGCTTCTGAGCTGCTGGAAAACCTGGCCCCCTAGAATTAATTCTGTAGAAGTACTGAGAGTGGTGATACACCACTATTGTAGTGCAGAGGAACATTCTGGCCAAACAATTCTGAGAATGATGTAGGATGCCTAAATCCTCAGATGTTTAATTTTACATCAAGCTACCATGTATTATTATGTGTGCTTGGAGGCTCTACCTGAATTTAAAAAGTGCACTGACATTTCTGCAGGAAATAATGAAGTTATACAGGAAACAGAAAGAGGCATAGAACTATCTGACCTTGTAATACTAAGGCAATGTTGCTGGGAGGAAAAAGTTATATTTTCTAAGAGCGTACCCTGCCTGCATTCTAAATGTGGAGAAAAGCATATCCTATTATTTGCCTTCTTCTGGCTAATGATAAAAATTACTTCAAAGTTGTTAAACCATCTGTTTTTCTGAACAAGGACAGTCATTCCCTCCCTACACATGAAGCCTTGGTCTTTTCTTAGATCTTAAAAGATCTTAATTTTTCCTAAGGCTTCTAAGATGCCTGGGCTGATGGCAGTGTAGGTTTGACGTCTTGTGCCTGGCAATATTGTTTTGAGTCTCACAGAAGAATAAGAAGTGTATGTATTTAAGTTCTGTTAGTTCTTTTCTGGTTAAAAATAGTATTGTCAAATGTCTTCATGTCCATTTAATTGGGAAGACACTATCAAAAAACTCTTTTTTCCCCTCAGTCATTAATGCATAACTCTACTGTTCTTCTGGACACAACTGTAAGAAAAACAACTCCCTTTTTGTTACATTGCTGTTGGACAACAATGTTGTGTTGCATGACTTTGATATTGGAAGTTAAAGCTTTCAATATCAAAGTCCTGCAAAATCACCTGTAGCTATAAAGTCAGTGTGAGAATAGAGAAATCTTACATTTTACATGCTAATAACAAAGAATTCATAATGCATGTAGTAATGATTGTCAATAGAACATTTCCTGACAATTAATGTATAGCTTGGTTTTACTTTGAACCCTTGGGACCTACAGACAGTTGCAAATGTCAGGAAATGTCCTTCTCATTTCTTAAAAGATAAGGGTAGTTTGCAACATGAAACTTGTAGACAGCTCATTTGTGACAAATTGGATGTCATGTTTTGTTCAGCCCAATTGTGTTTCTTGGATCATGCAGCATTTATGGCATATTACAGACCACGCTGCTTCATGCATACAGGGCCTTTAACCTCTATAATTACCTGCTAATAAAAACAAGAACTGCACAATGTTTACATCTTAGCCCAATCATACATCCTTAGAAAGAAAACCGAAATTCCAGAAGTTCATCTGTCATACATATTCATAGATTATTCCTGGATGTACTTGAATAAGCAAGCACTTTTCAATTTAAGCTACTGTGCTTTATGTAGCTGTACTTGAAAGAATATTTCTGAAATGTTAACCATAGCACTTGTATTGTACAAATAACAGGTTGCAGAGAGTTATCAGATTAAATAGGTTATAAATCTCCATGTAAAAGAGCTGTTACAATTTCACTTGTAGATCTGAGCTTTAAACCCAACATGCCTTCGTTGCACAGAGCAAAAACTTTCTCCACAATGGCTGATAAAACACATAATACATGGAGAGAAACGTGGCAGTCTTTAGTCTCTGCACATGCTGCTTCATCAACATATAACTTTATTTAGGATTCCCCTGTGATTTATTTGGCTCTTCAATGAGGTGTGCATTTTCCAGGGATAATCCAAGTATGTAAATACATGTGCCTAGACATCATAGGTGCACTTGAATAGGCTCGTGGTGAGAGCTTTAGGAACGTATGTAATAACAGTACATTTTTTTATGGTTTTGCAAGAGACTTACAGGAGCTGTCACAAGCCCTTCACAAGCAGCCAACACAAATTTGGCAAAGTTGATGTTCTCATTTGATTGCCACAACTTGCGTTTTGACTGTTCTATTAGCAGATACTGGTGTTGCAGGTACTGGCCAGCACCTTCAAGTGAAGACTTGAAGGCAGCTGAGAGAGCTGTATGAAGGGGGTTTGTTCCCCAGGCCAAGCACTTGCAGCCTTTATCTCCAGGCAGATGTGAGCAGCCAGTGTCACAGCACACCAGCATTTCAGCTTAAGTGACCTAGAAACGCTCCTAGGCTTAGTAGGCGAACACTTCAAAGAAAGCAGACCAGTGCACCATGGCAAGAGGGGGTCCGTCCTTGGACCTGCACACCTTGTGCCTGCATGACTGGCTATGCCTACCTGCCTTGTGCTTACCACTGCGTCCCACTTGCCAATCGGCCCTGTTCCTGCTTTAAACATCCCTGCCTGAGTGACCCAACCCTGCCT